>NC_068314.1:1874028-1986528 GCF_025860055.1 Xyrauchen texanus | reverse complement strand
GGGCGGCAACGCACCACCGCGCCCGGCTCGGTCTCGATGTGGTGCTGTATGATGTCTGTACGGCCCGGTAGAGGGGAAAACACGTCTGCAAACTCCCTTTGTAACTCGGAAACCTCTGTGAGTTGCCGTGGTGAGAGTTGGTCTCCACAAGTAACCGGAGTGTTAGGATTGTAGTTTTTGTTTACCTCCGGTCCGAGCTCCGCCCTCTCGGAACTACTGTGGCCAGCGTCACAGAGGCCGCCTCCTCCCTCCATAATTTCAGGAGGTTGAGGTGATAAATTTGACGTCGCCCCTTCTATCGGTACGTTTAACTTCATAATCGAGATCCCCAACTCGTCGTGTGACCTCAAAGGGTCCTTGCCACTTGGCGAGTAATTTAGAGCTCGATGTTGGGAGTAATACGAGTACCTTATCTCCCGGTGCAAATTCCCGTAGCCGAGCACCCCTGTCATACAGCCGGCGTTGCCGTTCTTGAGCTTGGAGCAAATTCTCCTGTGTTAATCGCCCCAGTGTGTGGAGTTTTGCTCTAAGATCAAGAACGAACTGAATTTCATTTTTACTATTAGAAGGTCCCTCCTCCCACGATTCGCGGATGACGTCAAGGACACCGCGGGGGCGTCGCCCGTACAGTAGCTCAAATGGGGAGAACCCTGTGGAGGCTTGTGGGACCTCTCGTACTGCAAACAACAGGGGGTCTAGCCACTTATCCCAATTTCTAAGCGTCATCGGTATGCAATTTACTGAATCATGTTCTTGAGCGTTTTATTAAATCGTTCCACTAGGCCATCTGTCTGCGGGTGGTAAACGCTAGTGTGAATCGATTTAATGCCCAAGAGCTCGTAAAGTTCGCGAAGTGTTCGTGACATAAAAGTCGTGCCTTGATCGGTGAGGATTTCTTTCGGAATCCCCACCCGGGAGATTATCTTGAAGAGTGCCCCTGCAACACTACGTGCTGAGATGTTGCTCAGAGGCACTGCTTCCGGATATCGCGTTGCGTAATCCACTAGGACTAACACAAAGCGATGTCCGCGTGCTGACCGTTCTAATGGCCTGACGAGGTCCATCCCAATTCTCTCGAAGGGGACCTCGATTAATGGTAGAGGGCGCAATGGCGCTTTTGGGGTGGCCGGTGGGTTTACCAGCTGACATTCACGGCACGCCGCACACCACCTGCGGACGTCACCGCCAATGCCCGGCCAATAGAAACGGGCTATTAGACGGAGAAGTGTTTTCCGTTCCCCTAGGTGACCGGCCATAGGATTGTAGTGGGCCGCCTGGAAAACCATTTCCCGACGGCTCCGTGGAATCAATAATTGTGTTACTTCCTCCTTTGTTTGAGCGTCCTGCGTCACTCTATATAACCGATCTTTAATCAAAGCAAAGTATGGGTATGCAATGGCGACGCCCGGCCGGAGCTGTTGACCATCAATCACTCTCACTTGGTCAAGAGCATGTTTAAGGGTTTAGATCCCGTGACTGCTCTAGAGGAAAGTCCCCTTCAGGGAATTCCCTGAGAGGAGGGGCGGCCACCTCGCCCGTCCCTCGTCATTCCGAGCAGCCGAGGGCGGCCCGGCTCCGCCTCCCTGCCAAAGCATCGCACACCGCACACCTCTTTATGCAGGACCCATCCGCACAAATACCCTCTAATATATCTTTAAAATTCGGCCAATCAGTACCCAAGATTAGCGGATGGGTGAGGCGGAACTAACCGCTGCCTCCACACTATGTTTTTTTCCCTAAATTTAATCGCCAAAGTCACCATGGGATATTTGTGAACATCCCCATGCACACACCTCACCCTCACCAGTTTAGATAAACCCAAAGCCCGGGTTGAACCAAGCGTTGGTGGATGGTGGTCTGATTGCAGCCGGTATCCAGCAAAGCTTGGTAAATACCCCTGATCCTTACCGAATCCGGTATGCTCCAGCCCGATAGGGGCAGCCTGCGGGACGTCGGAGACCCGCACCACCGTCCCCACCTCCATCAGCGGACACTGATCCCGGAAGTGGCCCGGTCTCCGCAAGTCCAACAGGCCGGCCCAGGCGTTGCGGCCGCACTCGTGCTGGCGGGCGCCCCACCTGAGGAGGAGAGCGGCTGAAAGATGGGGAATGGGAGGCGCATTCTCCCACGGCCGGGGACAGGTCTCTGGAACCCTCCACGCCTGCGCGGGGCAGTAGCGGGCCCTGGGGAGAGAACAGAAGGAGAAAACACAGGGAGGGGCTGAGGGCATGGGCAGAAACAAGGGAAGGGGAGAGAGAGAGAAGAGGGCTCGTCCGCCCTCGGGATCGCCGCCAAGTGGTCCTCCGCTAGCCGAACAGCTTCCTCCAGCGGCGCCGGGCGATGGCACTGGACCCACCCTGCCGTCTTCCGAGGCAGCCGTTGAACGAACTGTTCCAGTACCACCTGGTCGATTACCCCTCGGCGTCGTGGTCCCCGCGAGCAGCCAGCGCCGACAGGCGTCCCGGAGCCGTTGGGCAAACGCGAACGGGCGATCGGACTTCTCCAACTTCATGCTCCGGAAGAGCTGGCGATTCTCTTCCGGGCTCCGACCGACCCGCTGCAGAATGGCCCTCTTCAGGTCAGTGTAAGCCAGGAGATTCGTCGCCGGCAGTTGTTGTGCCGCGAGTTGAGCTTCCCCGGACAGGAGAGGAATTAGACGGGCTGCCCACTGTTCGGGCGGCCAGCCCCAGATTTCGGCCGTCCGCTCAAACAAGTCGAGGAAGGCCTCAGGATCATCTGCTGCCCCCATCTTCTGTAGCGTGGGCGGGGGTAGCGTAGCGGCTGTCGGGGTCGCGGCTGTGGCGGCTCCGTCTCCTGGCTGAGGAGGCTCCGGATGGCGAGCGGTCCTCTGCCTGAGCCAGCATGATCTCAAAAACCGGCGGTCTTGGTCCTGCGGAGCTCAACCAGGGCTTGCTGGTGGCCTTGATGCAGCGTCGCGAGGGACTGGAGGACTTCTGCCAGCTGGGAGGACTCTATGGGGCGACTTTGCTCCATAATTATCCCGGGTTTCGGCACCAGTGTAATACAACTCTCGAAGGAGGACACAGGGAACAGGGCTTCAAAATCACAGGTGATGTTTAATTTAGCACTTCTACAGACATATAATCTTTTCATATAAAGAACACAGTAGGCTTCTTTGTGTCAGACTCTCTCTCCCCATGCTCTGTGGCTGCTGGCTTTTTATCCACTCTCCTCGCTCTACTGCAATTAGAGACAGGTGTTAGACATAATTTAGCTCAGGTGTGAGCGCCCTTACCGCTTTTCTCTCCCGGACGGGCGCTTGACCACGCCCCCGCTGCCACAGTCTGTTTAGCGAATGCATCAATGCTATTTTCTATCTGTCTGTCTGTCTGTCTGTCTATTTATCTATCTGTCTGTTGTTCAGTCTCATTATCTATCTATCTATCTATCTATCTATCTATCTATCTATCTATCTATCTATCTATCTATCTATCTATCTATCGATCTATCTATCTATCTGTTCAGTCTCATTGCATCTGTCTGTCTGTCTGTCTATCTCATCTATCTATCTGTCTATCTATCTATCTATCTATCTATCTATCTATCTATCTATCTATCTATCTATCTATCTATCTATCTATCTATCTATCTGTCTGTCTGTCTGTCTGTCTGTCTGTCTGTCTGTTGTTCAGTCTCACTATCTATCTATCTATCTATCTATCTATCTATCTATCTATCTATCTATCTATCTATCTATCTATCTATCTATCTATCTATCTATCATCTGTCAGTCTGTCTATCTGTCTGTCTGTCTGTCTGTCATCCTATCTGTCTGTCTATCTATCATCTGTCTGTCTGTCTGTCGTATTATCTATCTATCTATCTATCTATCTATCTATCTATCTATCTATCTATCTATCTATCTATCTATCTATCTGTCTGTCTGTCTGTCTGTCTGTCTGTCTGTCTGTCTATCTATCTATCTATCTATCTGCCTGTCTGTCTGTCTGTTGTTCAGTCTCACTATCTATCTATCTATCTATCTATCTATCTATCTATCTATCTATCTATCTATCTATCTATCTATCAGCTGTCTGTCTGTCTGTCATCCTATCTGTCTGTCTATCTATCATCTGTCTGTCTGTCTGTCGTATTATCTATCTATCTGTCTGTCTGTCTGTCTGTCTGTCTACATCTATCTAATCTATCTATCTGTCTGTCTGTCTACATCTATCTATCTATCTATCTATCTATCTATCTATCTGTCTGTCTGTCTGTCTGTCTATCTATCTATCTTTCTATCTATCTATCTAACTGTCCAACTGTCTAACTGTCTGTCTATCTATCATCTGTCTGTCTGTTTATCGAATTCATCAATGCTATTTTCTATCTGTCTGTCTGTCTGTCTATCTATCTATCTATCTATCTATCTAACTGTCTGTCTATCTATCATCTGTCTGTCTGTTTATCGAATGCATCAATGCTGTTTTCTATCTATCTGTCTGTCTGTCTGTCTGTCTATCTATCTATCTACCTGTCTGTCTGTCTGTCTACTGAATCTATCTGTCTGTCTGTGTCTGTCTACTGAATATATCTGTCTGTCTGTCTGTCTGTTTAGCGAATGCATCAATGCTGTTTTCTATCTATCTATCTGTCTGTCTGTCTTACTGTCTGTCTATCTATCTATCTATCTGTCTGTCTGTCTGTCTGTCTATCGAATGCATCAGTGCTATTATCTATCTATCTATCTATCTATCTATCTATCTATCTATCTATCTATCTATCTATCTATCTATCTATCTATCTATCTACCTGTCTGTCTGTCTGTCTGTCTGTCTGTCTGTCTGTTTAGCGAATGCATCAATGCTATTATCTATCTATCTGTCTGTCTGTCTGTCTGTCTGTCTGTCTATCTATATCTATCTATCTATCTATCTATCTATCTATCTATCTATCTATCTATCTATCTACCTGTCTGTCTGTCTGTCTGTCTGTCTGTCTGTTTAGCGAATGCATCAATGCTATTATCTGTCTGTCTGTCTGTCTGTCTGTCTGTCTGTCTGTCTATCTATCTATCTATCTATCTATCTATCTAATCAGGGGCGGCTGTGGCTCAGGTGGTAGAGCGGGTCGGCTGCTAATCGCAGGCCCACACGACTCCCCATGCCGAAGTGTCCTTGGGCAAGACACCGAACCCCGAGTTGCTCCCAATGGTAGGTTAGCTCTGCCACCATTGGTGTATGAATGTTTGTGTGAATGGGTGATTGGGACACAGTGCTTTGGTAACCTCTGAGGTTAGAAAAAAGCGCTATATAAGTGCAGACCATTTACCGTCTATCAATCTATCTACCTGTCTGTTTGTTTAGCAAATGCATCAATGCTATTTTCTGTTTTTCTGTCTGTCTGTCAAATGCATCACAGATGAGATGACTTGTATTATTTTCTACTTGTCAAACAAACATTCATAGTTTGTTTTGTCAAATTTTCCTTGTCTAGTTTTTCTGTTTAATCTCTTTTTTGTGTTGATTTCTTTCTGTTTTTAACAATAATTATGTATTAGCACAAATTTCCAACCTGGTCTCATAGAATCTTGTTATACAGATATTTTTGCTAAATGATTTTTATGTATGTCATAAAATGTATTTTTATATGATTTTTCTTGTTATACGTATCACAGTTTCCTGTTGAAATGAACACTAGAGGTGCTACAGTGCCACAAAATGACGTGCAATTGCATTTCTATGTCACATTTGCCGTTTCTGACACTATTGGTTAGGTTTAAGGTTTAAGGTTTAGGATTGAGAGGTCGGTTTTGTTGATTTAAAACGTAATCCGTTTGGGAGAACGTTTAACCTTAAAACTGAAGCAATATGTGGAAGGAACCCGTAATATCATTTCACAAAAATCACATAATTTTCATGGGATACAGCTTGTTTCATATTTCTTAAAGCATTTAAAGTAGCAAATGTTTCGTGCCTGTAGTTTGTAGCATAATTACCTTCTCTGAAATGTAGCTTTAACTTAGCGTAGCTGAACAGCTCATGAAACTTTGCCAGTGAAACTAGCTTTACACTACAGCGACTTGCAGACCTCGCGGGGTGTGTGTGTGTGTGTGTGCGGTAGGGATTATCAGGGGGTAGAGCCATGTTACTCAGAGTCATGACTGTAAAACAGCAGGAGGATGCTAAAGCAAAGGCCTCTGGGTCTTTATACACATGGGAAGCTCGATCCAGATTTGCCACCTTGTTTTTACAAGAAGAATAATGTAAACACAATTGCAGCGTCTCTGAACCGTACCCTGAGGAGCATGTTATTGCTCTTTCATAGCTCAGGAAACTTGTGGGTTCTCCCTCGAGAAGAATTTGATGAGAAATGTTTGTGTTAATATTTTTAAATGCAGACTACACTGTCTTGGCAAATTTTCTAAATTTTTCACTTTTCTGAAACTCTAGAGACACGTGAATGTGTCGTTCTACACAAAACATGTGCAAACAGTACTTCTGCTGGAAATTCATTATTAGCAGTTTGCCACAATTTTCAAGGGAAAAAAATCACTAGAAGAAACTACTGAAATAAAATAAAAAAGCCTAACTTGTCATTTTTCATTTGTAAGTTTCTAAGAGAAATTTCAAAACTTTGCGTTTGCAAAACCATTGATGCAAAAATTGTTTTTGTGAAAGGGTTTGAAAGGATACATTTCATAATGCTAACTGCTAGCTATCAAAATGATTGTTTAAGCTATATTACCTGAAATATCGTTATGATATAAAATAAAATAAAAAACGTTGGCAACAGTTGTTCTTACCGTCCATTGTTGCCATAGATTTACTGCAAGTTCATCAGTATGAGTTTGTCATAAATTTATCAGGAGAAAAATCATCAAAAGACGTAAGTCCCGTTCACAACAAGAACAGTGACTATAGCCATAATGTTTTATAAATCATTCTTACTGTAAGAGAACAGCAGAGTCCACAACACAACTATAATGATAACAACCACGTGGAACGATATCGTTGGCATCACTTTCAGAGCTATTTTATTTCCAGCTGATGAACGATAAAAATATCGGGGCTCGAGCCGCAACGTGTACTCTTCTTCAAAATAACACATTCCAGTACCGGACCGCCACTTTATAACACGTGAAATGGAAACACCTGATGAGATGATGGAAATCACCTCAGGTACCCAGTGCTAATGACCACAACATTGCCTCCTTTGAAGTTTGTCCGTCTGTTTTTCATTTGGCTTCTTTGCGAAACGTAGAGCTGTAGCAGGTCATCTGCATTCCTTCTCTTGACTGAGCGTAACTGCAGCGCACGTCTGTTGGTGTGGATGCTAATATAGTTATCGGTATAGTTAATGTTATAGTTATCATTCTTGGCGTGAACGGGCCTTTAGGGCTCTATTTTCGTGACAAAGACCGTGAAATACATCTTATCCAATTTCCGTGAAAGCGCCAGGTCTACGCAAAATTTTCGTGCCAGCACAAGTGGGTGTGTGTGGGAGTGTTCGCGCTATCTGTGAGAAATCGGCTGCTAAGACGTCTGAGAAGCACGTCTATTCTCAGTGCAAAGTCTAAACTCAGTTCCGGCATTGGCAGTTTGGCGATTCCACCAGCAGATGAAATTAAAGAGATGTCACTTTTAATACTAGTCATGATATCTGTGTCAGAAGATCAATATGATTAATAATAATAATAATAATAATAATAATAATAATAATGTATTTTTAATAGCACCTTTCCAAAGCTCAAAGATGCTGTACAGAAATTAAGCATAAAATATTAAAGCATGTCGCCTTACAATATTCTTGCATGAAAATATCAAAACTTCATGGTCACGCCCGCTGACTTCCATGCATGACGGATCACACAGCGCAGCGCTTAGCGCTCTTCAAATAGAGCCCTACATTTGCTCTCTCAGTTCTGTCGAGGAAAAACTATTAAAATAATACAGAAATCTCAACAAATGTCAAAAGCTTTGAAAAACCGTTTACCCAAAAGCCATGTTTGTGAAATGGTTTCAAAATGTTTCTTTATAATACTTCAAAGTGCAAACGACTTGCAATTGAAATGATTTTTATATAACATTACTAGAAATATCATTATTCTACACAAAACGTGTGCAAACGTGTACATTTGCTGGAAGTTCACCATAGCCATTTTGGCACAAATAAACCGTTTTTGCAAGGGTTGGAAACTGAAAGCTCAGTTTTACAGCTAAATAACATTTGTCCTGACTTGTATTTATCTGTGCGATATACCTGAAGTATGCAGGACATTTTTGCTGAGCGCTTCATTCCTCGCATTTGGCACACCAGAACTTTGAAGTCTTTGTTTCAGGGAGAAAGGCGCATGAATATTTTGGCAAGCGCCCGAGGCCATATTATCTGAGGAGGTTTGGAATGAAAGCCGTGGAAAACATCACCAGTTTAACTACCATTACCCATGTCTCCTCACTGTCTCTCTCTTCTTATTTCTTCCCCTCAAGCTCGCCTCAGGAAATGCTGAAATGATGAAAGGCTCTTGCGTTTTTTTCTCTCTCTCTCCACACATTCATCATGAGGCTGTTCACGTTTCCTGTTTACTTGCCCGAGGGCAGAACGCCTTCCCGAGAAACAGACGAGCCCTCTGATGATGCAATCTCTGTCTTTTTTCTCGTCCTCGTGTTGCACAACCTCTTGCACTGTTCCCGACAGGAAATACAAGGCACCACTTCTCCTTTTCAGGCTCTGTCATTGGCCGCTGCTGAATGGCCTTTTGACACACAAATCCATCCATCTGATCTCCACATCTGTAGTTTGTTGATCGCTGTCAAAATCCGACTCACCAGGTTACTGATAAAAAGCAGAGATTTAAACACAAACGTCATCTGCTGCTAATGAGATATCTTCTAAAGGTTTACTGTATATACAGAACTGTGCAAACGTTTTAGGCACATGAGATGTTTCACAAAAGCATTTGTCTGAAGATGGTCATTTACATCTTCAGCTTTAGTGTGTCAATAGGAAATATAAATGTTAGACACCCAGACTTCTACTTTTGCAAGATAAGAAAAGAAAAACAGTCAAAAGAATATTCCGTGTTCAATACGAGTTCAGCTCAATCGACAGCATTTGAGACATAATGTTGATGAGGCTCTTACAATGGAAGTAAATGTGGCCAGCAAACATGTTGTTAAGGTTTTAAATGACATAGACAGTTCGCATGCCCATAAAAACCCTCTCATGATGCTGAGCGGCTATCCTCGTGTGATATTAAAATAACCCGAAGCCTGTTCTGTTTATCGCTCACACAGATGGTGCACTGATTTAATTACACTTCAGTCTTGTCGTATACAGACACAGGAAGCGCTTGACCACGTTGACACTAAAAATAAGCTCTAATCTGAGAGGAGACTGCGAGTACATGTCACAGCAGCCGTGTCAGGTTTCTCCGTTTGTCTTCATCAGCTGTTGTTCTTTAGCAACCTGCTGTTTTTTATGTTTTGTTTTTAGCAAACCTGAAATGCGAGGCACGCTTTGGTGTATAACTGCCCTAAAAATACATGTGGTCAATCTTAAAATATCGTGCCAGTCCCTGGTTTCACCTCTGCTGGGCCCTGGAGCTGTCAGGACGGGCAAAAGGGCAAATGAGACGATACTCCTGAAGTCTGGCCAAGTTACAGCACATGCATGTGTCCTCCACACTGTCACTGGACATGACTGACATGTCACAACCATCAGCCAGTGCCTCTGAAAATAGACTGTCATAGCAAACACTCATTCAGAGGCATTTAACGAAGGACAATATAATCTCAATTTTAATTTAATTGTGAGTAATTTAGTAAATACCTGTTGTGATTAATCACAGGTTGGGATACGTTTGCACTTTTCAAAGTTCTGTAAGGCCAAGTATTTCATTCAGTAAAAAGACTCATAACAGTCATTCGTTCGGGAATCGGACTACACTGATTGCACTCTAGATTCAAAAGAACTGACTCATAAGAGTCATTTGTACGGGAATTGGACTAAATTTCTCTGAAAAGTATGACTCTGTGGTGCAACCAAAACATTGCTCTCTTTATTTGAGCATGCTGACCAGGCAGACACAGCCAAACTCTGAGCGTGCCATCTGATGCCAACAGTATCCCAGAAAAATCCCTTCACTCGACATTGCCAGAGCCCTAAATCCGAAACATTTCAGGATCCGCAGTAGAGTTGTGGTTATGAATAATCGTGACGATGATGTTCAAACATGTTTTTTTTTATTTATAACATGCTGCAGAAATTTGCATATGAAAGCACTTTTGATGTTTTTATCTGAAACACAGCGCTTTGAAGTCTCCGACTTGTACAATATGAATATACAATAATGTGCAGGTCTGATGTGAAGCAGGTTAGACCCGAGTGAAGCAATGCAACATTTCCAAACTGATTGACAGAGTTTAAGAGCATCCTTCATCACTCATCTCTCTTTTACAGGTAATCTGTGCTCTATTGTCCAGAACCGCTGAATTAATTAGACACTTTGCTGATTAATAGATAAATAAATGGTGCTGGCATCACGGCCTGTCGTCTGATTCCTCTCGGAGTGAAATGTGAGTAAATAATGACAGAATGTAATATTTTTGGCTAAACTAAATGTCCAGATCAGACTTTACTGTTGTTGTATGTCAAACTGCAGTTTCAGACAAATGTTTTAGATAAATAAATGTGATTGACAGTATTAGGCAATATAACGAAACAAAAGATTTTGCTTTTTGAACACACAGATGAACAAGTGTCATGAAAATCACATAGCAAAACACACAGATACAGATCAAACATGTTTACCCTTTAAACAATCAGATAAAAAACAGAATCACTTGCATATGTGTGCATGCTGTCGACATGGCAACATGGTGTTCCACATCAAGCACAGGGTTGCCAGGTAACAGCTGTGTCGTGTGTGTGTGTGTGTGTGTGTGTGTATATATATATATATATATATATATATATATATATATATATATATATATATATATATATGTATGTGTGTGTGTGTGTGTGTATATATATATATATATATATATATATATATATTGTGTGTGTATGTGTGTGTGTGTGTGTGTAAGTGTGTGTGAGTGCATGTCTGTGTGTGTGTGAGCGTGTGGGGACCAAATGTCCCCATAAGGATAGTAAAACCCGAAATTTTTGACCTTGTGGGGACATTTTGTCGGTCCCCATGAGGAAAACAGCTTATAAATCATACTAAATTATGTTTTTTGAAAATGTAAAAATGCAGAAAGTTTTCTGTGAGGGTTAGGTTTAGGGGTAGGGTTAGGTTTAGGGGATAGAATATAAAGTTTGTACAGTATAAAATCCATTATGTCTATGGAAAGTCCCCATAAAACATGGAAACACAACATGTGTGTGTGTGTGTGTGTGTGTGTTTGTGTGTGTATGAGTGTGTGTGTGTGAGTGTGTGTGTGTGTAAGTGTAAGTGTGTGAGTGCATATGTGTGTGTGTGTGTTTGTGTGTGTATGAGTGTGTGTGTGTGAGTGCGTATGAGTGTGTGTGTGTGTGCGTGTTTGTGTGTGTATGAGTGTGTGTGTGTGAGTGCATGCGTGTGTGTTTGTGTGTGTATGAGTGTGTGTGTGTGTGCATGTGTGTGCGTGTGTGTGTGTGTGTGAGTGATATATGACATTAAAAGTTTCGGCCAACACATTGCAGGATGGCTTTTCTCAAGTCAGTGTACACCAGGAGGTTCTCCGCTGGTAAATGCTGTGCAGTGAATTGGGCTTCCCTGGACAGCAGTGGAATTAACCGGACTGCCCACTGGGTGCTCGGCCATCCACATGCCCCCGTTGTCCATTCAAAGAGCTCCAAGAAGGCTTCTGGAGAATCTAGGGGGCTCGTCTTGATTAGTGGAACCTGGGGCGGTCCCAGGGTCTCACACACACACACACACACACACACACACACACACACACCTCACACACTCTCAATCGAACTGGTTCCTCCTGCTGGTCTTTATCCCCCTCCTATTTCAGCATTATTTTCTGCTGTCATAACACACAGGAATGTTGACTCGATAGAGGGAACGTTAACCAAGAATGGTATAACCTGTTTTATTCTCTTAGGTGTTGGAGCAAACTGTTCCTCTGAGCAATTATCTAAATGTGTGACTGAAAGAACATATTGTAATATAACGATGATTTATTTCAAATGTCAGTCACATATCTGTGAGGTTCAGACCAAGGTTTTGGCCTTGAAGGAGCTGCTTGTTTTAACAAGTTCTTCATCCATAAATCTTGTTGCCGTAGCAAGGCCAGCTTATCCTAACAGCAGTAGATCACTTTTGTCCAACCAGATTCTCTCTTTCTAAATTTATCAGCCTGAACTTTGACCTTTGCAGCATAGAGTCAGTCTGCAAACGCACACCGCCATCGTGCTTTCGACATACAGACATATATGTGCTCTCAGGTCACACGCTCCTTAGAGATTCCGTCATCTGTAGTTGCAACAGCGCGTCACGAGGGAAAGTGAGAATGTGTGTGAGATGTGTGTCTCAATCGAGCAAGCCATGAGCCATAAACATTTGTATTTACTGGCATTAATCGTTTGGAACGACACCAAACACACACCATTGACGAGAAATATCAGGATGCAGTAAAGCCGTCACATAATGTGCTTAAGTTTTATCTCATGTCAATATAAGATTAAAACACATCAGGAAATGTGTGTCATAAAGTCATATTTCTGACGAAAGCATTATAATAATACAAATAAGCCACATGCATTACAGTGATTTATATTGGCCGTAAAAGGTGTTTTAAAAATAATCCTGCGATTAGTGGCCGACCCGCTCTACCACCTGAGCCACAGCTGCCCCAGCAGGTGTCTCGACGCGTTCTGGTCACCACAGACGCCTCCAAACAGGGTTTGGGTGCCGTGTGCAATGGGCACGCAGCCGCTGGCTCCTGGATGGGGCCCCAGCTGGGTTGGCACATCTACTCCCTAGAGTTGCTGATTTGAGAGTATTTTGGCAAAGCACAGGTAGACCTGTTCGCTTCCCAAGAGACCTCCCACTGCCCGCTCTGGTACTCCCTAGCGGAGGCTCCCTTTGGGGGTGCGCAAATATGCATTTCCCCCAGTGAGCCTACTTGCACGGGTGCTTTGCAAGGTCAGGGAGGATGAGAAACAAGTAACTCTGGTGTCCCCCTATTGGCCCACACGGTCTTGGTTCTCGGCTCTCACGTTCCTCGCAACAGCCTCTCCTGGCGAATTCCCCTGAGGAAAGACCTTCTTTCTCAGGGATAGGACACCCTCTGGCATCCACGCCAAGACCTCTGAAACCTCCACGTCAGGCCCCTGGACGGGATGCGGAAGATCTAAGTGGCCTACCACCTGCTCAAGTCAAGTCACGTCAAGTGGTTTTTATTGTCGTTTCAACCATATACAGTTAGTACAGTACACAGCAAAACGAGACAACGTTCCTCCAGGACCATGGTGCTACATAAAAACAACAAAGGACCAACATAGGACCACATGAGACTACACAACGAAATAAAATACCTATATAAACTACCTATATATACCTATATAAAGTGCACGTGCAAACATGTGCAAAAAGTACAGGACAGTACAACAAATTACTGACAATGAACAGGACAATAGACAGTGCAGCGCCGACCAGTACTCAGTAGTGCAAAAGATGACAGTTTCTAAAAATGTAAACATAACATACTATGAGATAATGTTCTATGCACATAGCAGTTATTGAGGTAGCAGACAGTTATAAAGTGACAGTTATTAAAGTGCAACTCAGGACACGTGTGTGTCAAACCAGTCTCTGAGTATTGAGAAGTCTGATGGCTTGGGGAAGAAGCTGTTACACAGTCTGGCCGTGAGGGCCCGAATGCTTCGGTACCTCTTGCCAGACGGGAGGAGGGTAAAGAGTTTGTGTGAGGGGTGTGTGGGGTCAGTCCACAATGCTGGTTGCTTCTATGGATACAGTGTTTTTTGTAAATGTCTTTGATGGAGGGAAGAGAGACCCCAATGATCTTCTCAGCTGTCCTCACTATCCTCTGCAGGGCTTTGCGGTCCGAAGCGGTGCAAGTCCCAAACCAGGCAGTGATGCAGCTGCTCAGGATGCTCTCAATAGTCCCTCTATAGAATGTAGTGAGGATGGGGGTTGGGAGATGTGCTTTCCTCAGCCTTCGAAGAAAGTAGAGACGCTGCTGGGCTTTCTTGGTGATAGAGCTGGTGTTGAGGGACCAGGTGAGGTTCTCCGCCAGGTGAACACCAAGAAATTTGGTGCTCTTGACGATCTCCACAGAGGAGCCGTCGATGTTCAGCGGAGTGTGTTCACCTTGTGCTCTCCTTAAGTCAACAACCATCTCTTTTGTTTTGTCGACATTCAGGGACAGGTTGTTGGCTCTACACCAGTTCGTCAGCCGCTGCACCTCCTCTCTGTATGCTGACTCGTTGTTCTTGCTGATGAGACCCACCACGGTCATGTCATCGGCGAACTTGATGATGTGATTCGAGCTGTGCATTGCTGCACAGTCGTGAGTCAGCAGAGTGAACAGCAGTGGACTGAGCACACAGCCCTGGGGGACCCCAGTGCTCAGTGTGGTGGTGGTGGAGATGCTGTTCCCGATCTGGACTGACTGAGGTCTCCCAGTCAGGAAGTCCAGGATCCAGTTGCAGAGGGAGGTGTCCAGGCCCAGCAGGTTCAGCTTTCCAATCAGGTGCTGGGGAATGATTGTGTTGAATGCTGAGCTGAAATCTATGAACAGCATTCGAACGTATGAGTCCTTACTGTCTAGGTGGGTGAGGGCCAGATGGAGGGTTGTGGTGATGGCATCGTCCGTTGAACGGTTTGAACGATACACAAACTGCAGTGGGTCTAGTGAGGGAGGCAGCTGGGTCTTCATCTGCCTCATGACGAGCCTCTCAAAGCACTTCATGATGATGGGTGTAAGTGCGACGGGACGGTAGTCGTTGAGGCAGGACACTGAAGACTTCTTTGGCATGGGGATGATGGTGGTGGCCTTGAAGCACGTTGGAACAACGGCGCTGCTCAGAGAGATGTTGAAGATGTCGGTAAGAACATCTGCTAGCTGGTCTGCACATCCTCTGAGCACTCTGCCAGGAATGTTGTCTGGTCCAGCAGCCTTCCGTGGGTTGACTCTACGTAGAGTTTTCCTCACATCTGCCGTGGTAAGACAGAGCACCTGGTCGTTGGGAGGAGGTGTGGACTTCCTCGCCATCACGCCGTTCTGCACTTCAAACCGAGCGTAGAAGTCGTTCAGCGCATCTGGAAGGGAGGCATCTTTGTCACAGGCAACTGATGTTGTCCTGTAGTTGGTGATGGCCTGGATGCCCTGCCACATGCCGCGTGTCACAGCTGTCCTGGAAGTGACTGTGGATTCTCTGGGCGTAGCGCGCTTTGCCTCTCTGATTGCCCGTGACAGTTTGGCCCTAGCTGTTCTTAGGGCTGCCTTATCGCCTGCTCTGAAGGCGAGTCTCGGGACCTCAGCAGCGTGCGCACCTCCGCAGTCATCCACGGCTTCTGGTTGGAGCGTGTGGTGATGGTCTTGAGAAAGTGACATCATCAATGCACTTGCTGATGTAGCTGGTCACTGATGCTGTGTATTCCTCCAAGTTGGTAGAATCACCATATGTTGCAGCCTCCCTGAACATGTGCCAGTCAGTACACTCAAAACAGTCCTGAAGAGCAGAGATGGCTCCTGCTGGCCAGGTTTTCACCTGCTTCTGAAGCGGTTTTGTGCGTCTGACTAGCCGGTCTGTATGCTGGAATTAACATAACAGAGATGTGGTCTGAGTAGCCGAGGTGGGGCGGGCTCCACTCGCACGCGCCTGGGATGTTTGTGTAAACAAGATCAAGCCGTTAGCCCCTCTCGTTGCAAAGTCCACATACTGATGGAATTTAGGGAGCACTGTCTTGAGATTTGCATGGTTGAAATCTCCGGCGATAACAAACAGTCCGTTGGGGTGAGCGTTCTGCAGTTCAGCTCATAGCCCCATACAGTTCACAGAGCTTCCTTAGCGTTAGCACTGGGGAATGTAAACTCGGTTATGCAAACAGTGGTGAATTCCCGTGGTAGATAAAAAGGTCTGCATCTAACAGTCACAAGCTCCAACAGCGATGAACAGTAACTAGAGACTAGCATAGAGTTCTTGCACCATTCCGTGTTGATGTAAACACACAAGCCACCACCTGCGAGTCTTACCGCAGAGAGCTGTATTTCTGTCGGCACGAAACGAGGCGAGCCCGTCTAGCTGAATGGCGGCATCCGAACTCTGTCGCTGAGCCACGTCTCCGTGAAAACAAAGACGCAGCAGTCTCTAAACTCACGCTGCGTAGCCTGCTGGAGTCGGATATAGTCCAGTTTATTGTCCAGGGAGCAAACATTTGAGAGCAGGATAGACGGAGAGCCGGCCGGCTAGGGTTTGTTTTAGCCTAGCATGGACCCCGCCCTCTTTCCGTGCTTCCGCTTTCGCGACACCGCTACGACGTCCTCTCCCGGCCACCGGCATCAGGCGACGCCGAGGGCTGGAGGCCTGGTCTCCGCAGCAAGCCGAGTACGCGATAGCCTCCTGCAGGTCATCATGCAGCTTGGTTTTTGCATGAGTCTTATATTTGAGTAGTGTCTGGCGATGGTAGACACGAACACTGGTTGCTCCGATGTCCATGTGTTGCAAAAGTCGGGCTTTTTTAACAAAAATAGCACCATTGTGGATCCGGAGTGGCCGCTGCGTGCTACCGCGCCGCCATCTTGGATCTGTTGTAGAGCTCCCTCTACCAGACAACTTTACTCCGTGAAGTGGCGCTTGTTCGCGAATTGGTGTTCTTCCCGATCTGAAGATCCGCAGAGATGCGCAGTCAGGTCAGTGCTCTCATTTCTGCAGGGGAGGCTGTCCCCCTCCACCTTGAAGGTTTATGTAGCTGCCGTATCGGCTCACCACGACGCATTGGATGGTAAGTCCCTAGGGCAGCACGATTATCAGGTTCCTTAGAGGCGCCCAGAGGCTGAACCATCCCAGGCCATGCCTGTTCCCCTCATGGGATCTCTCCTTGGTCCTTTCAGGCCTTCAGAGAACCCCCTTCAAGCCACTAAAATCAGTCAAGCTCAAAGCCCTCTCCTTGAAGACGGCCCTCCTGATCGCGCTCGCTTCTATCAAGAGGGTTGGAGACCTTCAAGCGTTCTCTGTCAGCAACACTTGCCTGGATTTCGGTCAGGCAGACACCTAAGTCATCCTAAGACCGTGACTGGGCTACGTGCCCAAGGTTCCTACGACCCCATTCAGGGACCAGGTAGTGAACCTGCAAGCGAAGCTGTCCCGGGAGGAGGCAGACCCAGCCTTTTCGTTGCTGTGGTCCGGTACGTGCTTTGCGTACCTATGTGGACTGCATGCAGAGCTTTAGATATTCTGAGTTGCTCTTTGTCTGCTTTGGTGGACAACGGAAAGGGAACGCTGTCTCCAAACAGAGGCTTTCCCACTGGGTCGTTGATGCCATCACCTTGGCCTATCACACCCAGGCCATGCCCGCCCCCTTGCATGTTCGAGCACACTTGACGAGAAGTGTGGCATGCTTAGATGCACGGATTGACGGTCTCAGATGCGGAGGCAATTGAGATTCGTCCTCCGCCACCTGGATTGAGTCACTTCACCTCCACGAGGACTTCGAGCACATTGGGAGTTGGCAATTCCAAACTGGGGAATTCATAATACCATGAAAGTGAAACTATATTTTTAAATATTATTGTTGTTAAAATGTTTAAAATACACTCCCATATATTTGTATTTATGTCATTTATCTGTTATAATAACACTGTACGTTTGAATATCTTCAAAGAAAATGAACGATAGTGTCATTTATACAGCGATGATGCTGATTTATAACAGCTGCGCTTCAATGCGCGAGCTCGTTAACGTGTCGCGGGTGATCGAGTCATAAGTGTCACAATGTTCAGTGGATGAACACCCTTACCTCTGCTTGAATTCTTGTTCACGGTATACTGAATCACAACATAGGGAGCTAGGGTGCTGATTGAGACACAGAGACAGTTGGACATTGTTAGCAGACAAATGAAATAAACTAACGAGAAACATGTGAGAAGTTTTTTAACAAGACTTGTCCACACTGATAAAAGTGCAAGAAGTTGAAGAAACACACATCTTATACGGTCATTATACTGGTCATTATTGCACTTAAGACCTTGATGAGCTTTATAATCTCCAACATATAAATATTACAATGTTTTCACCGTGGCTAACCAACATAAGCACACCGCTTACGTCGGTTACGAGAGGGTTAACAAAGACAAAAAGAGAAGAGATGAAATCCGTGTGGCCTTTGGAGTGAAAGATGTGAAGTGTGACCCTGAATTGACTTGCAGCATGTGCTGCCAACAGTGAAGGACATGAAGATTAATGCTGACCCGAGAAAGGACGTCCACAATGCCATGACATGTCTCTCTCTCTCTCTCCCTTCCCACTGTTAATACAAACCTTTTGAGGGCACGGTGGAAAAAATGAGCCGTTCTCCAAACAATATGAGACTTTAATGAGAATTTGTCTCAGTCTTACGTAACGCCAGTTTCCTTTTTTACATTTTTTCCTTACCCAAGCGCAGCACTTGTCTATCATACATTGTTTGTTTCATTTGTGCGTGCTTTTACAACAGTGTAGCTCCTTCTGGTAGCAGCTTACGCTAAACTGCTCATTTAATGAACCATTTACAACATGTTACTTCCCGCTGTAGCTAAACACACTGTTCTTTTGGAGAAGAAAGCAAAAACGACAGTATTTAACACACTGGGTGTTTTTCTCAGAGAGACTGAATTTTGTTTTGATGTACTTCATTGGGACATCAGCTTTCCTGACATGAAAAAAAGTGCCAAAACTGGTGAGCTGCCTACGTAGACAGCACTTTAGGTCAGGATGAAATTGCAGCAAATGTTATAATTTTCTCAACATTTAATCACATGGTGGAGAAATTTAACATTTACCATTCCCAATGAATTCGCCATATTCACGACATGACCAACGCATAACTTAGGTCAAGTTCATTCAAATTCATGTTGAATAAAAAGAGTGCTAGTGCATTGTTTTATCTTGCAGAGTTTTCACGTCATTGTTTTGATTGTCAACATGATGTGTATTTTTCGTCTTGTTTTTATAATGTCCACAGAGGGGTGCCAAAAGCGAGTTGTGAAGCGAGTTGTTTTCAGCTGCACAGGTAGTAATGCAGTGAAGAGGACAGAACCCCCAAACCTAAATCCAGAACCTAATCCTAACCATCAGTGAGGTAAATGTGTAATGTTAGAGGGAAAAAATGCAACGTATGAATCGCGCACGTCACTGATTATGTGAATTAAATTACTTCCTGGTTTCAATGCGGGATCCGAACCCGGGTCTTCCATGCTGGTGACGCAACTTGTCTCTGGTCGCGCCACATGGGACGGTAAACACGCCCGAGCTGATGCAAAAATGTCTGATAGGAGATGGTGTTTGTCAGTGAGTCGGCTTAATGTGGCCAATCCTAGGGTACCAGAACTCTTGGAAACAACATGCCAACTTCCCGTGTTATCATGTGGATTCAACCATCTTGATTAGCGATTCTCAGTTGGTTTTGCTTCAGGACCTAGATTTTAAATCGGACACCAACACAGTACCAAACGTAACATAATTAATGTAGTCTGATTATTAGTTATTGAGGATGAAGGCATGCCACACAACCTGTCCATTTTGATTCACTTCTACCAAGTGACAAATTAATTTGTGCCAAATTATTGTAGACTTTGTCTGGACACTCAGCCTTTGAAGTCAACAACAAAAGCTACGGCAAGCATTTGTCCTCCCTTTTAAAAGTTGAAACGCCAAGTTATTTAGCTTAATATGCAAGATTACAGTATATCATGTTTACTTGCATTTAATTTTAGGTATTTAGCATTGTTTTTCTCTGCTGTCCTGAAACCCATTTTAGTTGAGAATCCTTGAACTACAGCAGGCTGTTAATGACCATGAATGAGCAGCTTTGATCAACAAGAAATGGTAAAGAACTGGTGCAATCAGACACCAGTTTTAGCTGGAATTTCCAGGGCCTTTTCTGAATCACATAATCTCTTTGCCATGGTTCAGTTTCTCTTGATCAAGGCACAAACTTTGTCGTGTAACCCAGTTGCTAGTCAGTTGCTACAGCAAATTTGATCACATGGCTTTTCCATTAGCTTCTGTTCCGACAGAACTCCTCCATCAATTCTTTCCTCTAATTTTCCTGTCTGGAACTCGTCTGGAATGACGCCTCGCTGGATCTGCAGAGCGGAGACACTTCTGTTGGTATGCTGGACTCGACTTGAAGCTAATTTAGCCTACATCTAACACATGACCGTCTGCCCCCTGGGAACACAGCAACAATTCCAGTAACCCAGTAGCCGACCCACCCACCATTACACACTGGAGGATTTATTTCCAGGCGAGCAGGGAAAGAGGCGAGCCCTGACGAGATGATCGCTTACATCTGTTCCCACAGGATGGAGAGAGTTCTTTGTGCTTTTTTCACTAGCTTTATTTCCATTACATTTCAAAGGGAGAACGTTATAGAGGAGAACAACATCAGAAAGTAGAGAGGTGAAGAAAAGGGCATATATAGAGAGAGAAGATTGTTTTTGTGACTGTCTTGGGTACTATTATTACGACTTGTCATGAGACCAGGATAACCAGTTCATTGAGTTTGAATCAGACATCTTAACTCTATCGGCATTTTTACAGTGAGGTTTAAATCAGAGAAAGAAAAAGACCCCAGTAATCTCACATGTGTCTCCTCTAGTGATTAAGAATAGATCTCCACAATGACTCAAATTGTGATAACATTTGCCAAGATACCAAAGTCTGCAACCAGATGTCAGAGAGCTCAAAATAAACTGTGTGAGTGAGAACTATGGTGTTGTTTTAACACAAATAGGATGGTTCATTTTCAGTAACGTGAAATATCATGCATTTTACAAGACAAACTGCTTTAAAAACACAGTCACTTCACTCAGTCTACTAAGTGGCTTCTTGCAAAATCGCATTACTCCGCATGCATGATAAAAGACATGCTGAAAATAAATGCTTCACTTTGCAGTTTAATGTCTTGGTCATGAATCACTGAGGAGTGAATAAAGTTGCAATGGAAACACAGCGAACGGCCCTGATCTCATTTCCAGGCCCAGAATCAAGCTGTAGTTGATTGGGCGTGATCCGCCACCTGACCGCAGCACACGGATCCGGTTTGGTGAGGACAGAGGGGATGATGGGTGCGCCCGCTATCCGTTTCCAAAAATACACTGGAGGAGGGTGTGAACACTGATACATATCAAATCTGGAGCCCTCAGGGCCTCTAATTGGGGGTTGATCCCTGTTGTTGGTTGTCTGAGAGTTTGAGACTGCAGGGGGGGGGCATAGGGAGAGAACCGAGACGTTTCCCGGCAGACCGGCCACGAAACAGGGCTGAATGGGGCCTAACACCAACCCCCCAGAGGCCAGAAGAGAACCATTTAATTTCCATATGATGCCATTAGCGAACCATTTAGTTCCATATTATGCTATTAGAGAACCATTTAGTTCCATATTATGCTATTAGAGAACCATTTAGTTCCATATGATGTCATTAGCGACCCATTTAGTTCCACATTAGTCAAGTCAAGTCAAGTCAAGTCAAGTGGTTTTTATTGTCGTTTCAACCATATACAGTTAGTACAGTACACAGCAAAACGAGACAACGTTCCTCCAGGACCATGGTGCTACATAAAAACAACAAAGGACCAACACAGGACCACATGAGACAACACAACAAAATAAAATACCTATATAAAAAAACCTACATATACCTATATAAAGTGCACGTGCAAACATGTGCAAAAAGTACAGGACAGTACAACAAATTACTGACAATGAACAGGACAATAGACAGGGCAGCGCCGACCAGTACTCAGTAGTGCAAAAAGATGACAGTTTCTAAAAATGTAAACATAACATACTATGAGATAATGTTCTATGCACATAGCAGTTATTGGGGTAGCAGACAGTTATAAAGTGACAGTAATTAAAGTGCAACTCAGGACACGTGTGTGTCAAACCAGTCTCTGAGTATTGAGGAGTCTGATGGCTTGGGGAAGAAGCTGTTACACAGTCTGGCCGTGAGGGCCCGAATGCTTCGGTACCTCTTGCCAGGCGGGAGGAGGGTAAAGAGTTTGTGTGAGGGGTGTGTGGGGTCAGTCCACAATGCTGGTTGCTTTGTGGATACAGTGTTTTTTGTAAATGTCTTTGATGGAGGGAAGAGAGACCCCAATGATCTTCTCAGCTGTCCTCACTATCCTCTGCAGGGCTTTGCGGTCCGAAGCGGTGCAAGTCCCAAACCAGGCAGTGATGCAGCTGCTCAGGATGCTCTCAATAGTCCCTCTATAGAATGTAGTGAGGATGGGGGTTGGGAGATGTGCTTTCCTCAGCCTTTGAAGAAAGTAGAGACGCTGCTGGGCTTTCTTGGTGATAGAGCTGGTGTTGAGGGACCAGGTGAGGTTCTCCGCCAAGTGAACACCAAGGAATTTGGTGCTTTTGACGATCTCCACAGAGGAGCCGTCGATGTTCAGCGGAGTGTGTTCACCTTGTGCTCTCCTAAAGTGCTCTCCTAAAGTCAACAACCATCTCTTTTGTTTTGTCAACATTCAGGGACAGGTTGTTGGCTCTACACCAATTCGTCAGCCGCTGCACCTCCTCTCTGTATGCTGACTCGTTGTTCTTGCTGATGAGACCCACCATGGTCGTGTCATCGGCGAACTTGATGATGTGATTCGAGCTGTGCATTGCTGCATAGTCGTGAGTCAGCAGAGTGAACAGCAGTGGACTGAGCACACAGCCCTGGGGGGCCCCAGTGCTCAGTGTGGTGGTGGTGGAGATGCTGTTCCCGATCTGGACTGACTGAGGTCTCCCAGTCAGGAAGTCCAGGATCCAGTTGCAGAGGGAGGTGTCCAGGCCCAGCAGGTTCAGCTTTCCAATCAGGTGCTGGGGAATGATTGTGTTGAATGCTGAGCTGAAATCTATGAACAGCATTCGAACGTATGAGTCCTTATTGTCTAGGTGGGTGAGGGCCAGATGGAGGGTTGTGGTGATGGCATCGTCCATTGAACGGTTTGAACGATACGCAAACTGCAGTGGGTCTAGTGAGGGGGCAGCTGGGTCTTAATCTGCCTCATGACGAGCCTCTCGAAGCACTTCATGATGATGGGTGTAAGTGCGACGGGACGGTAGTCGTTGAGGCAGGACACTGAAGACTTCTTTGGCATGGGGATGATGGTGGTGGCCTTGAAGCACGTTGGAACAACGGCGCTGCTCAGAGAGATGTTGAAGATGTCGGTAAGAACATCTGCTAGCTGGTCTGCACATCCTCTGAGCACTCTGCCAGGAATGTTGTCTGGTCCAGCAGCCTTCCGTGGGTTGACTCTACGTAGAGTTTTCCTCACATCTGCCGTGGTAAGACAGAGCACCTGGTCGTTGGGAGGAGGGGTGGACTTCCTCGCCATCACATCGTTCTGCACTTCAAACCGAGCGTAGAAGTCGTTCAGCGCATCTGGAAGGGAGGCATCTTTGTCACAGGCAACTGATGTTGTCCTGTAGTTGGTGATGGCCTGGATGCCCTGCCACATGCGCCGCGTGTCACTGCTGTCCTGGAAGATTAATTATGCTATTAGAGAACCATTTAGTTCCATATTATGCTATTAGAGAACCATTAAATTTCATGTGATGCCATAAGAGAACCTGTTAAGTTCCATATGATGTTAAAAATGAACCACTGAGTTCAAGAACTTTATTAATCTCCAAAGAACCATATAGCAACTCAAGAACTCAATACGGCCATCATTTTGAGCCAAAGAACCAATGAAAGAACCTATTTTTAAGAATGAACTGGACAGAAAAATGCATTTTAACCTTATTTACATCTGTACGAAGAAATAAGCTCTAAAATGTATTGCACTGGTTTAAAACATTAGACATTTACATTTATGCATTTGGCAGACGCTTTTATCCAAAGCGACTTACAGTGCACTTATTACAGGAACAATCCCCCCAGAGCAACTTGGAGTTAAGTGCCTTGCTCAAGGACACAATGGTGGTGGCCGTGGGGTTAGAACCTGTGACCTTCTGATTAAAAGCCCTGTGCTTTAACCACTACGCCACCACCACACCACACCATAGACAAAATTCAAAAAACATTAGACAAAGTTTTGCATCTGTCTCTTTAACTGGTGCCTCCGGCTCCCCTATATCTCACTCTGTTGCTGATCAGCTGATTCAGCACCATCATGGACCGGCCACGCCCTCCTCCTCGTCACACACCTCCCCCACCTGATTCAGGCCGGGGCACCAACGGTTCCAAACGTTGCCCTTCCAGCCATTCTGTCAGCCAGTGGTCCACCCCACCTTCTGTGAACTGGGGTGAGAGAAGAGGGGAGACGTGGGGAGAGGGAAAGGGTGAGCGGAGACTCACAGTCAGAGAGAAGAACTTTCTCGCAGGCGCCCAGACACGGTGTTGTCCGGTCCTCAACCACTCCTCTGCCCTCTGGCGGAGGCCAGCTTGCTCCTCCCCCAGCGGACGGCAGCAAGTCCTCCGGCCCCTGGCGGACGGAAACGTTCCTCCCATTCTTCGGTGGACTGCAGCTGTTCCTCCTTCTCTCGGTGGCCGGCAGTGACCCCTCTGTCCCCAGGCAGATGGCCGCGAATGCTCTCCTGGTGGATGGCAGTGGCAAGGAATCCCTCACCCTCAAGGTTTGGGCACCACTGTAACAGTTCAAGGTTAGGCAAGGAGGAGGCAGTTTAATGATATAAATGAACTTAAAACAACATAAAACATAAACAAACATAGACACACATGCAGCATGGCCGCGTGCGTCTCTCTCTCTCTCTAACTGGTGCCTCCGTCTCCCCTTTATCTCGCTCTCCCGCTGATCAGCGATTCAGTGCCGTCCTTGCACCATCACGGCCCGGCCACGCCCTCCTCCTTGTCACATCATATTATTTAGCTGTTTAATGTTTACAAGTTTTCTAAAACAGGCTGTGTTACATCCAAACACACATGTAAATTCATAGGCTCGTGAAGTGTTTTTAGCAAAATCAGACATTTTGCCAATAACACACATAGTTTGTGGCTATTCTCCTGGTGTCAGGAGAGCTTGAGCTTGTTCATGATTGTAAAGCTGCCTGGATGTCTCAGTTGACCTCAGATCATGAAATACAGAGATGAGATCATAGAACAAAACACTCTTTACCACGCACTTGTTCACTAGAGAGCCGAAAGACGTGTGTGTGTGTGTGTGTTTATGTGAGAGAGAGAGTGAGAGAGACTAAAAATTAGGCCACAGTAAAAGCCCTAAAGGAATGTAACACGTCACTGTCTTTGTGTGTGTGAATGTTTGTATTTGTGGTTGCATCAATAGCAGGGTCAGACACAGGCAGACAGGAGTTTTCCATGAGTTGCATTCACACAGTTTGACTGCAACGTTTGCTTGTGTCAGCACCAAACATACATGCATGATTGCATTTCATGCCAACAGCACACCGACTGTCATAAAGATAGTGTGTAAGAGAGATGTGTGTAATGCATCAGGTGTATTTTATAAGCAAACACCATGCGATTCAATAACTACTGTAACTCTGAACGCTTCACATAGGAAAGAAAAATCACAAATGAGATCTTGTTAATATTTCAATTGTTTCCCCAAACAGCAATGCGATGAAATGGAAAGTAAACGAAGAGTCTTCTGCTTCTCAGCAATCTCAATCTTCTCAAAGTGTCCTGAACCTCTGAGCAATGTCATTTTCAAGTCAAAAGTGAATGTCTACACAGCATTACTACATTTATAAGTGTGTGTGTGTGTGTTATTCCTAGTATACAGAGCGGTGCGATAAAGAATGAGGCAGCAGAGCTCAGCAGGCTAAATGGAAAATGCCGGAGGCCCAACGGGGTGTCAGCAGATTGTCATGCCAGTATCAAAACATAATGACCCGCTACAGTTCTCTGTGTGTAACTATAGCTATAGCTATAGTTCAGTCCCTATAATTGAGTTAAATCTGAGAAAACCTTCCTTTGGGAACGTTCTGGGACGTCATTCGGAAGAATGAAAAAGATTCATAAATAAACTGTTATAAGCGCAGACAGCGAAGGCAGACAAGGAGAGCGGGTCTAAATGCAAGCTTACTTTATTTTAAACAGATAAACAAATAAACACAAAGAAAAAACCCACAGTGGGGAAATAAACACAAGACAGAGGAAACAGGCAGGAAACACATACCAGGCTAACAACACTCAACGAACGACAAGGAGTGAACAAAAAGCAGGGCTTAAATACACAGTGAGTGATGACTGAATAAGACACAGGTGAGAACAATGAACAAAATGGCAGTGATGATGGCAGGTGGATTCTGGGAAGTGTAGTTCTTTAACAATGACAAGTGAACACGAAGGCTAACAAAGAGACTAAGGGGCTACACAAGGGACAAAAGTGAAAACTAAGGAATAGCAACAGTGAAACAAGACAAGGAATTCCTAACATAGCCCCCCCTAAAGGATCGGATTCCAGACGATCAACATAAAACAAAACAAAAAATGTCCATTGACTGGGGGGGAGCTTGTGGTGGGCAGACAGACCAAGGGGGGCAACGACGGGCAGACAGGCAGTCCAGGGGGCAATGAAGGGTAGACAGGAAGTCCAAGGGGGCACAAAGGGCAGGCAGGAAGTCCAAGGGGGCGCAGAGGGCAGGCAGGAAGTCCAAGGGGGCGCAGAGGGCAGGCAGGAAGTCCAAGGGGGCACAGATGGCAGGCAGGAAGTTCAAGGGAGCACAGATGGCAAGGACAGGTTCAGGTGGTCTGGGAGCTGGCCACCGGGCAAGGACAGGTTTGGGGGACCTGGGAAGGGGCCACAGGACAGGGACCGGGTCAGGAGGCCTGGGGGGAGGCCACAGGATGGGAACAGGGTCAGGAGGCCTGGGGGGAGGCCACAGGACAGGGACTGGGTCAGGAGGCCTGGGAGGAGGCCACAGGACAGGGACCGGGTCAGGAGGCCTGGGAGGAGGCCACAGGATGGGAACAGGGTCAGGAGGCCTGGGGGGAGGCCACAGGACAGGGACCGGGTCAGGAGGCCTGGGAGGAGGCCACAGGACAGGGACCGGGTCAGGAGGCCTGGGAGGAGGCCACAGGACAGGGACTGGGTCAGGAGGCCTGGGAGGTGGCCACAGAACTGGAACAGGGTCAGGAGGCCTGGGAGGAGGCCACAGGATGGGAACAGGGTCAGGGGGCCTGGGCAGAGGCCACAGGACAGGGACCGGGTCAGGAGGCCTGGGAGGTGGCCACAGGATGGGAACAGGGTCAGGGGGCCTAGGCAGAGGCCACAGGACAGGGACCGGGTCAGGAGGCCTGGAAGGCTCAGAGGACGGAGCTGAGGAAGGCTCAGGAGACGGAACTGAGGAAGGCTCAGGAGACGGAGCCGAGGAAGGCTCAGGAGTCTCTGGGGCCTGAGCTGCAGGAGGCTCTGGAGGCAGAGCCGTAGGAGGTTCGGGAGGTTCTGGAGGCGGAGCCGTAGGAGACTCGGGACGCGGAGCCGTGGGAAGTTCTGGCGGCTCAGGAGGTGGAGCCGTGGGAGGCTCAGGAGGCTTTGGGGGCGGAGCCGTAGGAGGCCCTGGAGGCGGAGCCGTAGGAGGCTCGGGAGGCAGAGCCGTAGGAGGCTCGGGAGGTTCTGGAGGCAGAGCTGAGGGAGGCTCAGGAGGCAGAGCCATAGGATGCTCCAGAGGTTGAACCCTAGAAGGCTCGGGAGTCTCTGGGAGCAGAGCCGTAGGAGGCTCGGGAGGCGGAGCCGTAGGAAGCTCTGGAGTCTCTGGGAGCAGAGCCGTAGGAGGCTCGGGAGGCGGAGCCGTAGGAGGCTCTGGAGGTGGAGCCGTAGGGGGCTCGGGGAGAAGGGCCGTGGAAGACACGAGAGGCTCTGGAGGCGGAGCCCTGGGAGGCTCGAGAGGCTTGGGAGGCGGAGCCCTGGGAGGCTCGAGAGGCTTGGGAGGCGGAGCCCTGGGAGGCTCGAGAGGTGAAGCTCTGGAAAGCTCGGGAGGCTCAGAAGGCGGAGCTCTAGGAAGCTCGGAAGGCGGAGCTCTGGAAAGCTCGGAAGGCGGAGCTCTGGAAAGCTCGGAAGGCGGAGCTCTAGAAAGCTCGGGAGGCTCGGGAGGCGGAGCTCTGGAAAGCTCGGGAGGCGGAGCTCTGGCAAGCTCAGGAGGCTCGGAAGGCGGAGCTCTGGCAAGCTCGGAAGGCAGAGCTCTGGCAAGCTCGGGAGGCTCGGAAGGCAGAGCCCTGGGAGGCTTGAGAGGCGGAGCTCTGGAAAGCTCGGAAGGCGGAGCTCTGGAAAGCTCGGAAGGCGGAGCTCTGGAAAGCTCGGAAGGCGGAGCTCTGGAAAGCTCGGAAGGCGGAGCTCTGGAAAGTGGAGCTCTAGGAAGCTCGGAAGGCGGAGCTCTGAAAAGCTCGGAAGGCGGAGCTCTGGGAAGCTCGGAAGGCGGAGCTCTGGGAAGCTCGGAAGGCGGAGCTCTGGGAAGCTCGGGAGGCTCGAGGGGTGCAGGCTCTAGGACGGGCATGACCATTGGCGCTGGCTTTTGGTCAGTCCTGGCTATTGGTGTTGGCCCGGGATCGGTCGAGGCTACAGGCGCTGGCTCGGGGACGGTCGAGGCTACAGGCGCTGGCTCGGGGACGGTCGAGGCTACAGGCGCTGGCTCGGGGACGGTCGAGGCTACAGGCGCTGGCTCGGGGACGGTCGAGGCTACAGGCGCTGGCTCGGGACGGTCGAGGCTACAGGCGCTGGCTCGGGACGGTCGAGGCTACAGGCGCTGGCTCGGGACGGTCGAGGCTACAGGCGCTGGCTCGGGACGGTCGAGGCTACAGGCGCTGGCTCGGGACGGTCGAGGCTACAGGCGCTGGCTCGGGGACGGTCGAGGCTACAGGCGCTGGCTCGGGGACGGTCGAGGCTACAGGCGCTGGCTCAGGGACGGTCGAGGCTACAGGCGCTGGCTCAGGGACGACCGAGGCATCAGGCGCTGGATCACTGACCTCTGAGGCGACAGGCTCTGGCTGGGTGACCGTGGTATGCGCTGGCTTGGGTTCGCTGACCATGGCTGACGAGGGCTCTGGCTCGCAGACCGGGGCAAGCGAGGGCTCTGGCTCGCTGACCGTAGCTGATGAGGGCTCTGGATCGCAGACCGGGGCAGGCGAGGGCTCTGGCCCGCTGACCGTAGCTGACGAGGGCTCTGGCTCGCAGACCGGGGCAGGCGAGGGCTCTGGCTCGCAGACCGTAGCTGATGAGGGTTCTGGCTCGCAGACCGGGGCAGGCGTGGGCTCTGGCTCGCTGGCCGTGGCAGGCGTGGGCTCTGGCTCGCTGGCCGTGGCAGGCGTGGGCTCTGGCTCGCTGGCGGAAACCGGGATCGAGAGAGGTGGTTCCCCGGCAGCGAGTACTCCCAAGACTAGATCCACATATTCCCTCCACGTGAGGTCTCCGGAGTTCGGCAATCCCCTCAGCTGGTACGTTGGTAGCCCGAGCTGGTAGATGGTTTTCAGGGATGTGTCGTTGAAACCGGTGTGGATGGCAACAGCGGAAAAGAAGTGGGAGTACTCGCGAATGGTCAACTCCGCCTTGGTCAGTTCCATCAGGTAAGCTGCTAGATCCATATGGGTCGTTCGTTCTGTTACATGCGCAGACAGCGAAGGCAGACACGGAGAGCGGGTCTAAATGCAAGCTTACTTTATTTTAAACAGATAAACAAATAAACACAAAGAAAAAAACCCACAGTGGGGAAATAAACACAAGACAGAGGAAATGGGCAGGAAACACATACCAGGCTAACAACACTCAACGAACGACAAGGAGTGAACAAAAAGCAGGGCTTAAATACACAGTGAGTGATGACTGAATAAGACACAGGTGAGAACAATGAACAAAATGGCAGTGATGATGGCAGGTGGATTCTGGGAAGTGTAGTTCTTTAACAATGACAAGTGAACACGAAGACTAACAAAGAGACTAAGGGGCTACACAAGGGACAAAAGTGAAAACTAAGGAATGCAAAGGTGACAAAAATGGCAGACAGAGGGCAACAGTGAAACAAGACAAGGAATTCCTAACATAAACAATCACTAGACTTTTTCTCTTAATTCTAAAAATGCAAAAAGTGTCTTTTATCATTAAGGCCGAAACACAGTCTACATATGTATGTGAATATAGACGATTCTAGAAACACAAGCTAGATTTTGTGCGTAGTTCATGACACAATGCAAGTACGTGTTGCTATCTCAACGTGCCACAAGGGGCCATATAGCGAGATTCGTGTGAAGAGTTAAATTCTATGTTGACTTTTCTCTTTCAAGTCAAATAATGTCACGGCGGGTGTTATAGTGCAGGTGATGCCAGCATGCTGCACCACAAAATGCCCTGGTTACAGCGTGTCACTGAAGCCTGTGTGCCACTTTCAGCAGAATGGCTCAAAAGGAATCTGAGGGCCCTTTTTAGTGAACACTTGAGACCAAACGGCCTTGAAATCTAACACATCACAGATGCTGGAGGCGCCATGGCTCTTGTGTTGTGTAGTCTGAGTAAACTCAAGAGATGTTGTACAGTGTGTGTGTGTGTGTGTGTGTGTGTGTGTGTGTGTGTGGATGCATTCTCTTCGTTTAGCTGTTGATTTACTGTCTGACTGAAGGGTGTGAAATTCTCACAGATAAATGAATGAGCCTTAACCTCGCTTAAACGCTAATCCTCAACATCAGAATGGTGTACTAGCATACTGCTTAGTGCATACTGCCTGCAGTTTTTTTTAAAGTAGTATGTATAACAATATGTAGTATGCAGCGATAAACATTTCAGACAGTAGTATGCTACATTGTTGTCACATGACTTCATTATGATGCATGTTAAATTCAGTAAGCGTCCAGAGTCCAGTAAAAATCGTTTTTTCCGCGTGCTGCAGCTTCTCGTGCACAGTGCGCATGGCACAGATTTCATTATCAGCACAGTTCATGCCTTTGTGCATCATCTGCGCATACGCCTGCCGTTATACTAATAGAGCATCACAGAGCAGTCATTGTGTGCGGAGAACGCGTCTGTATGGGCTCAAGTATACTTTGAAAGTCTGAGAGCTAAAATGTACCGGCATGCAGAAAAACCTTCATTTAGCCTTAAGGATGGCTCCCCAAATAACAATAATTCAATCAATAAAATAACAAAAATGCTTTACATCATTGTGGCAAACGAGTAAAGCATTGATATGACAATAAAAAAGTTGCTTTAGAAGCTCATTTGTTTGTATATTATTGAACATAAGCCAATCATTAGCCTACATTCAGCAGCAATCCATTTTGCAATTGAGTGGTTTTGAGATATATTTATTATGAAGGTTTTTCTCAGGATCCGTCACATGTGTACATATGCATCAAACAAATGCTTTTGGAGAGTCTCACTTTGGCTGATACAGTGTTTTAACTTTAAAACTAAGAAAAACACGTCTCGAGCTGTGTTTGAATGCAAGAATGCGTCCTCATCTTGTGCTGTCGCTAGTTTCGAGCAAGTCTGACTGTGTTTTGTTGTTAGTACAGCTGGAGTGTCGCTTACTGCCCCCTGCTGAACACAGCTGCTACTTCAAGCTTGAATTGCTCCAATGGTAGGAGTATTCTATATTATGGTCAGGGGACATGATTTTTTAATGCATAATTTTTGTATATAATTATGAGGAGGAGGAGCACAGGCTAATCAGCCGAGGAGAAGGATAAAGGCAGCCGGATGTGGACACACACACACGGCAGCTGCATGTGACTCTCTCTCAAATTGCCGTTATCCCTCTCCTCGGCTGATTAGCTTGTGCTCCTCCTCCTCGTCAAAAAAATAAAACGCACTGAATTAATGCATTAAATCATCTGCCCTAATGTCTATTTATTATATTGTTTATTGAATATTGGTCTATTTTATCATGGTGCTGTTGTTGCTGTTTTACACTTTGTGTTGTCCCTAACTCCTTAACCGTGGCAAAATCACCATTAAGCACTGCTTCCCTTGGCCTAAATGCTTTATTTAGCATTGTATTTTTGCATTTTGAATTTTGCTTTAATATTGGATCTGGTTTATTCATCACTCTGGAAATGGATGTTCAAGTCGAGTGCACTGCGTTTTGGAATATGGTCTTCCACGCAGCTGCTCTGGTTGTATACTGCACATTTTGTTTTGACAAATGTAGTAGATCACTCACATACAGTGCACAGTATGCATACTTCAGAAATTGTACAAATAGTATAGTTGTATGTTATTCTAAACATAGAGAGTGTACAGTTTGTTCTTCGTTGCCTTGAAGCTGCTAGAAAGCGCTGTGACTGTTAGCCGAATGTTGGTTCGTGTTTTATTGTGTCTTTAACTTTATTGCTGAAATTACTGTGAATTCTCACTTGCAAATTCCCCAACCTAATCTCATAGAATGAAGGCTACTTTAACGTTTAACATTTTACGTTCTGTGTTCTACGTTTTGCTGCAGGCGCTACAAGAACTGTGTGTTTTATTCACTTTAAACGGCTAATTATGACTTTATAAATGCATGTTTTTCACTGTATTACTCACACACAGCTTTGTTATGATATCGACACTTTTACTCAAACGCATCATTTGAACAGACCCACCTACATTTACACTCTTATTCCAATGTGATTATCTTCTGCGGCAGCTCACCTGATAGTGTTGGACTTTTGGACTCGGCAGATCGCAGTTGGAGTCCAGCCAAACATGCAAGCTGACACGTGAGACGAAAGTGTCAAAGAAGCAACAAGAAATGTCGTGGTTGCATCAAAAAATTTGCGAATTTGCTTTTACAACACTGTCGGTTATATTTAGGTTAAAGTTTTAGGTTAGGAAGGTGCGTTTTACTCAACAAAACCTCTATGCTATGTTCACACAGTCAGTGTTTGGGATTGACAATACTTTATTTACTTCCAGGTGTGAGTCTTGAAATGTCCCAATCATACAACAGCTTACAGTAGCAGTTTGAAAACTGTCTGAACGAACAACCGAAGTCACAACCGTATTCTAACAGCTGTAACCATAGTGACAGTGAGTCAATATCAAAGATGGCGACGCATATAACGCGTTCTTAAATAAATGAGTCCAGTCGACAGCGGCTTTTGTTGAGTGTGAGCAGCTGGTGGAAAACAGCGGCTGAATCTTTGGAAGACACACAGCTCATGTCTCCGTCTCCGTGAGTTAACAAAACCCCACATGAAACACACACGTGTACAGTGCAGCGTGTCTCTCACTCTACATGCCGTGACTAAAAACGAGTTGTCCAGTACGGTTCCGTTCACACAGCGCAGGTTTGCCGAAAATGCGGTTGTGAGACCTGAAACTTTGTGGGTGTCAGTTTGGTTATAGAATGCATTTGTGACACCTGTAAATAACCAAACTGTGTGTGAACACGACCGTATTAAGCACTCAAAACAGGTCTGGCAACTGTGTTCCTCTGCTGTGTGAACGTGGCCAGTCTAACATTCACCTTATAAACCATCTCTTAGAACAACACCTTTTCACTCGCCTTTGGTGCCCCCTGCTGGACATTTCTCCGGGAAACTGCAGTGAAATGTGTAATAAAGCACATAATGGCATGTAACATAATGTTCATGAGATCAGGCTGGAAATGCCCCATTGCTGAATATTTTGAAAAGGTGCAATAACAATTCTAGGCCTATTTAATGGGGTTCACAAAAAATGATGAATATAACATATGAAATGACAAGAGGCTGATTAAATGATGACATCATTTTCATTTTCTAATTGTTCAGACTGAGAATTGATTTGAATGATTAACTGATTAAATTGAAATATTTACCTAAAAGGAGACACTAAATGTCCTTTCAATGATTTAAAAAACTAACCCCCCTCATGAAGGACAAAAACATCCCTAAAAATAAAGTGCAGTTGCAAATATGGCTTGTTAATTTCTGACAGTCACAAACTCTGAATAAGTTAGTCATTTCATCCTCTGTGAAGCGATGGATCTGGTTTCCGGGATCTATAGGTGACGTCCTGCCCATGAGGGAGAGTATCGGGTTTTCTTTGAATGGGGAAAATCTGCATTGAGAAGAATTAATGAGGAAATCGAAGTAAAGTGTGAGGCAGACAAAGCGATCTAGTCAGGGAACAAAACATGGTTTGTAGACGGGATCATATTGGGTACTTTTGAGGGAAAACCCCCAAGGAAAATTACATTTCAAATGCTGTCCTTACTATATAGAGTTAACTGTAGGCATGGGCGATATGCAAGCCCAGACGGAATCTGTGTGCGCAAAACTGCACAAAAAACATTCATAAAAGTTCTGTGCAGTTCACACCCCTCCGTGTTTGTATATTATCATGACGTGTTCAGCTTCCAATAAGTATAGTTCTATCAGGAAGACTCGCAGGCTTGAGTGAGATTTAAGATACATTTATTTGATGAATATAAAACAGAAATGTGATGTCTCTCTTTGGCGTAAGCCCCGTCTTACAGTCCGAAGAAGTTGTACTCGGAACCGTCATATCCTGCCGGAGATAGGAGGTAGGGGCGAGGAGCCTACCCCTGTGCAGGATGGGACTCAACAGGTGGTGGTGTGGTGGAGGAGGTTGCCGTGTTAGCGCACTGAAACAGCAATGTGATAGATTGTGAGTAGACTTATAAAGCAACGGCTTACATGTGATTGGCTGGGAGTTACCCGGCTAATGGTGCGATGATGTACAGCTGCTAGTCTTCCCGCTAGAACTACACTGCGCTTACATTTATCTCTCAGCTCCATTTAACACATTTTAGTAGTTTTAAACAAAGGGCGTAGCCATCAAATTACTTTTTGGAATTTCATAAAATTCATAAAAATGAATGGGCAAAGTTTTCGATTCCTTAACCGCAGAGAAGCGGTGCATTAAAAACGTTCATTCACACTCTCAAATATCAGAATTTATGCATTTTTTAAAACTATTTTATAAATATACATTTGAATAATCTCTAATATTCTGGGTGGTCCCAGGTCCACCCCGGCCCACCCTTAGCTACGCCACTGGTTTTAAATCCCTTCCGTAGAATTTACATACAAAATATGTGCAGAAAATGAGAAAAATAATTCTGCAGATAATGTTCTGGGCCTGGCGATACTACCAAAATCGTATATCGTAGTTTTAGTAATGGGGTTGAAATAACGTGGACTGATGTCTTCAACAGAAGCATATACCATCAATTAACAACCTCAGAGCTCACGGTAGATCGGTCTTTAAAGATTAATAAGTTATTGTTAATAATCAATTCACCTACAGAGCCCTTGAATGGGGTTTTAACTTCTGGATCCAGACAGTTGCGCTGTATAAACTGAGATGTTGACCACATTATGCTGCAAATCTTCAGCCAGACTACTTCAGAGATTATGACCATATATGCACTACAAGGCAAATTAAAATGCACTTTTAGACAAAACTTTGTCAATGGACTGTAATAAAGAGTATTTGTCCCTCACAGGTCTTTCTCTCCCGCAGGATTGTGTGTCCTCTGTGCTCCCGAGGGGCCGTCATTCCGGTACAGATCTAGGTCACTCTGTCTGCTCCTGCTGTGACACCTTTAAAAAGGACAAAATGAATGTGGAGGGACGGAGAAGACATCTGGAGGGGGTTTTACATCGAGCTAATTTCTGCTTCTGAAAAACGACAAGACAAGACATTTTAAAGGAGTAGTTCACCCAAAAATTAAATTTCTGTCAGTATTTACCTACTCTATTTGTTTAATCATCTTAACACATACAACAACAGTTCATAGTGTGCATGTTTGTAAAGCTCCATAAAAGTAGCTCATACGACACGTACGCTACAGTCCAAGTCTTCTGAATGTGATCAACGATAGCTTACAATAGCTTTGTGTGAGGAACAGACCAAAATTGAAGTTGTTATTCACTGAAAATCTTCTCCTCTCCCATACATCAATTTCAGTCTGTTTCTCATCTAAAGTTAAAATATGGCTTCAGAAGTCTTGGAATACAGATCTTTATGTGTTTTACAGACAAAAAAAAAACTAAAAACGAATGTGACTGTGGCGATTGTGGTTCCTTACATGTATAGCTGCTGTTACAAAGTGAAATGTTCACTGTGTGGCACTAAAAGCAATTTAAATATTCTCCCAAACTGATGAGGTTTTTAAGGTTAATGCTCTATCGAGTTTTAAATCAACAAAACCGACCTCACTACCCTAAACCTTCAACCTAAACCTAACCGCCAGTGTCAGAAAAAGCAAATGTGAGATGAAAAACACATCCACGTTTTTTATGGCGCTTCTATGACACTTTACACTCACGTGTGGACTCTTGTGCTCTTCAGGACTCATATCCCGCTCCTTTACATCACAAGTGCAACGCTCTATCAGTCGAGCTAACGCACAATTTGATCACACTTGAACAAGCTTGTTTATGTAGTTTATTATATAATGTAAAGGTTAAAATGAATCATGTGCTATAGTAAAAGTGTTTAGATGTCATAAGATAGCACTGTGTGAGGAACAGGGTGAAAGGTAAGTGTTTATGTACTGATAATCTGCCATTTCACTTGTGATTTGTGTGAATGTAAAAAGTGATTGTTGTTGTAGCGCCTCTAGTGTTTATCAGGAAACTGATGTGAAATGTACAAATAATTTAGCAAAAATGTAGGTATAGGAATGTGATTCTGAGACCACATGACCGAATTAAAGTTTTTATGTGAAATATTCCTTTAAACTAAAGGAGTGTATGAGTACAATTTTTGTTTGTTTTGTTGTTTACGTTTCTCAAAGCCTCGTCATCGTCCGTTCTGTCCATGACATTCTCTGTTTTAAATAACCTATGTACGCAGTGACACACCTTTGGTTTATTTATTCTTGTGTGTGTGTGTGTGTGTGTGTGTGTGTGTGTGTGTGTGTGCTGAAATAAGCCAGTCAGAATTGCTGAGTCTGTTGCTTATGTGGGCTGTTTCTGTTTGTGGCTCTGGCTCCGCCCCTCTTTGATCCGCCCACTGTACTCATTTGTTCAACTTTGTATGACCACTCACAGGCCCCACCCCCTCTACTCTCTGCCTCTACAGCTTTTAAAGATACAGTCAGCGAGTTTGTGTGTGTGTGTGTGTGTGTGTGTGTGTGGAGAGAGAGAGAGAGAGAGAGAGAGAGAGAGAGAGAGAGAGAGAGAATCAAATCTTACAGTTTTGTTTTTCAAATATGCGATTTTTCCACAGAAATATTTTCCACATTTTTATGATGCCTCACACAAACATCTATGCAGTACTTTCACCACACAACCTACCATGCACTTTAGCAAATAATCTGTCTATGCATCCAAAAAAATTTTACAATATTTTCATTTATTTATGAAATAAAATTAAATTGGAGATAATACAGTGTGCCTATAAAGTATTGAGTGTGTGTACATAATTCAATTAATACTCATTACTCTAAAAGATTATTCTGATTAAACTCTGTTCTACTCTGAATAATTATTATAATAATTTATTGAAATAAAAATGCTATTTATTATAATAATTATAATTACATTCAAATATAAATCATACTTTTTTTTCTGTAGATAATTGTATAAATGCATCTAATTAATTTATGCAAAGTAATTTATTTAATGAATTCTCATTATTCTGATTAGATTTTTTTTACTAAGTAAATTAATATGACAAAAAATACTCTGATGAATGAATAGTTTACCATTTACATTATATAATATTATCATTTGATCATTACAGGAATGAGAATGTTTGAGTAATGTTCTTAATTGTCATGAATATGATGTCACAATAATAAAATAAATCTCAGTTGTCCTAAAAATGGCTTTACTTTGTATACGAACAATATAATTTCATGATCTTTTTTGGGGTGTAACCTGATCTGGGCTTGTTCTTGACATGTTTCAATGTCAGTAGAGATGCTACTGAATGAAACCTGTCAAGAAAATATTTGACTCCAAAATCAAAAGAAACGAATATGAAAAGATGGTCATTATGATTCTCATCACCACAATGTGAAATATATATACAGTATCATAAAAGGTATTGCCTTTCATTTTCACTGATTAAAAAACTCAACAATTTTACAACAGCATCTTTTACTGTAATTCAGATGGTAATGAGAATAATTCAAAACAATAAAAAGTAAAACATTATAAGAAGATTGGATTAAACTTTGCTTAAGTGTCCTGAAAATAATGTCAATGCATAAATAAATAAATAAAACTATTTATTTATTTATTTATTATTATTATTATTATTATTATTATTGATTTGGAGATAAATATGCCAGGACATTTTCTTGATGGGTTTTGTGCGAAGGTCATTTTGCCATTACAGACACTTAAACATATGGTGTCAGCTTTCATATTATCATGTGACCTCAGCCAAAGTCCACCATCCACTCAGCCGAGCTGACCTACCTGCTGTCCTTGACCACCCGTCGCTCTCTCTCTCTCTCATTGTGACACATGAGTGTGTCAGTCCAGCAGATTTGTGTTCACTGGATGATGCCCATTTCCCCTCAGACAGGCTCTGACAGCACTAGCGTGGTTCAAAGGACACACGTAAAATCAATTAGCTCTCTGGAATCTGTTCAAAGTGTCATGTTGATAAATCTTTGATGCAACCCCTCCTTCAGTGCTGTGGTGAACTGCGTTTTACCTGGAAACAGATAAGAGCTCTGCAGGGTTTAATGTTTGACATGTTTTACTGTTGTAAGAGAAGTCAATATGGTCCAATGCTGAAGTCATTGACCATTTGAGCTATAAGCAACTGTTTGGAGAATGTTTGGAAGTGTGGAATATATATATACAGTATACATGGTAGATATTCAATGAAACATGGTATGACCATGGTACATTTACATTACATTTATTCATTTTGCAGATGCTTTTATCCATAATACATCATAAGTGATTCATCTTAAGGAGACAGCGGTGTGAAAAGTGCTGCATTACAAAGTTTCACTAGCATCAGAATAATAGTATCCAAGACAGATTAGAGTGCAACAAGAATATATATAAAATTTAAAAAATAAATGTATTAGTGCATGGTTAAGTGCTCATGGAATAGACGTTGAAGCTGTTTTTTGAAGACAGAGTGAGTCACAGTTCACAGATGGAGTTGGGAAGGTCATTCCACCAACGTGGTACAGTGAAACCGAAAGTTCAGGAAAGTGTTTTGGTTCCTCTTTGTGTTGGTACAACAAGGTGCCGTTCCTTAGCCGAGCCGACCACAGGCTTTTAGCAGGTACGTAGCTCTGCAGAAATGAGTTTAGCTATGCTGGAGCAGACTCAGTGACTGTTCTGTATGCAGCATCAGAGCCTTGAATTTAATACATGCATCAACCGGCAGCCAGTGGAGAGAGACAAAGAGTGGTGTAACATGTGCTCTCTTTGGTTCATTAAACACCAGACGTGCTGCTGCATTCTGGATCATTTGCAGAGGTGTAATAGCACATGCAGGAAGGCCTGCAATGGGAGCGTTACAGTAGTCCAGTCTAGTTATGACAAGGGACTGAACGAGCAGTTGTGTGGCATGTACAGAGAGGAAGGCTCTTATCTTCCTGATATTGTAGAGTGTAAATCTACATGTTCATGTTTAGATGTGGTCTTTGAAATTTAGCTTGTTATCGATCGTAACCACCTCTAGATTCCTGACCGTTTTGGAAAGCGATACTCTAGTTGAACCCAGCTGCACAGTGATGTTGTGTTCAACAGCAGGGTTGGCTGGAATGACGAGGAGCTCAGTCTTGGCTGGGTTAAGCTGCAGGTGGTGTTCCATCATCCAGGCAGCGATTCGAGCAGTCACTGTGGTGGTGTTGGGCTGAAAAAACAAGTAGAGTTATGTGTCATCGGCATAGCAGTGGTAAGAGAAACCATGTGCCTGAATGATGGGTCCAAGTGATGTTGTGTATATAGAGAGGTGACAGTATATCCAATAAAACGTGGTATTACCATAGTACATGTCCAAAAACGTGGTATTACTATGGTACTTGTCCAAAAACGTGGTATTACTATGGTACTTGTCCAAAAACGTGGTATTACTATGGTACATGTCCAAAAACGTGGTATTACTATGGTACATGTCCAAAAACGTGGTATTACTATGGTACTTGTCCAAAAACGTGGTATTACTATGGTAGATGGTATATAAATGTTTATTTCCTGAGCTCCTGAAATAATAATGAATCTGAAGATTAGCTGATTTTTAGAAGTTAGCCTGTATTCTGAATGATGCATGCTTTATAGATTTATTCATTTTCTGCGAAAGGACTAATTGCATGTAGCGTTTCAAGTTACGCATATTGTGATTTGCGCATCATTTAATTCAAGTTCACATGTTCACTGGTTTCGTTGTGCAGATGTAAATTGTTCCATAAGTTTTGTGGATATATTGATGAATCTCATGTATAAATAGGATGCGTTTGAATGAGGTATTTACCCTGTTTTAACGTGGTTAATTTTACCAGTGTTAGCGCATTCAACTCACGCAACTCAAGCGTAGAAATGCCCAACACACTGGATTAATGGATTAAATGAATCCATATCTAATAACTTCTTCTATTTACAGATTATCATGATGTTTCTTCTTCTGTTTATGTCTTGCACTGATAATATCTTTAATTATCGCCATGATATGCGCCTTTTTGGTGTCATCTTCATAATTGTTCACGAAATCAAAAATCCCTTCGTCAAGAAGCGTTTTTGTCAGTGATTTCGTTGGCGAGATTAATGAAGTCTTACATTGAACTTGAATCAGCAATATCATGAGTTTCACCTGTTAAATTGATAAGTATCGGTAAAACACTTGAATAATCATACTAAAATATACTTGTAACTGGTGGTGTAAAAGCACTTTGAGTGTAGTGTCAGAAAAGTACAATTCATTCATTAAAATATGTAAATAAGAGTGTTGTTTATCTTCGTCAAAGCAAGAAATATTTCATATTTAAATGTTTAATCGTATAACATAATAATATCAACATGAAAATAGCACGTTATGACTCCGAATATGTTCCGGTCATGATCACACACAGGCGATGTCCATGTAACCTAAAATCATGAGATTCATCGCCAGAGCAGTAGTGTCGAAACACGACGGACGTAATGTGTTCTTCCGTACGTTTCTTGCTATTTTAAATTTCAACCACAGATGTCACTAGAGAGCACAAAGTTACATAGAGCAGCTTTAGGAGGAACAAAGAGTAGCGTTCAACGATTAGTTCATCTGCACACTTCCTCCAACTGCCATGTACACAAAAACTGTGGCTAACAGACATAAATAATCTTTGTGTTTATGAAACACGGCTGTTTGTACATAAAGGTGCTTATGCAGGATGAGTGACTGATCTTAGTTCCTCATTTGTGTTTACTGTAAATGCGTCATAAGGCTGTATGCGGCTTGTGCAACTTGTTGTGTTGGTGTGCACAAGGTTTCCAGGGATTTCAGAAAGGGGCCGGACAGAGCGCACACTTACACACTGTCCATTAAGCATTCACACACACACGCACGCACACACACACTGACCTGCAAACAGTGTCGCTGTAATGAGCGGTTGAGTCATGGGTTGCACAGTGCAGGATGTGTAATCATATTACTGCAGCTTATCTGTCTCGCCAAGGGCACCTCGTGTACTTTGATCCCAGATTCAGGCAATGCGCTCTGTGTGTGTGACTGTGTGCGCGTGTGTGTAAAACAGATAAACACAAATATAAATACGACAGAGAAGCTACAGAGACAAGAAATGTAGCCAAGCACTGTGTAGGACTGTGCACTCAGAATGAGTTCTCTGCTCTACCTATATTTTTGCAAAATGATACGTGTCTCGCTGTACATATCGTGGCAGTTTCCTGTTGAAATAAACACTAGAGGTGCTACAACAACTTACTTTTCACCCTGTTCCTCACCCAATGCTATCTTATGACATCTAAACACTTTACTTAGTGCATTACTTATTTTAACCTTTACATTATATAATAAACTACATAAACAAGCTTGTTCAAGTGTGATCAAATTGTGCGTTAGCTCGACTGATAGAGCGTTGCACTTGTGATGTAAAGGAGCGGGATATGAGTCCTGAAGAGCACACGAGTCCACACATGAGCCCAAAGTGTCATAAAAACACCACAAAATGATGTGCAATTGTATTTTCATCTCACATTTGCTTTTTCTGACACTAGCGGTTAGGTTTAGGTTTCAGGTTTAGGGTAGTGAGGTCGGTTTAGTTGATTGAAAACTCTCTTGCTTTTATCATTTCAACTTGTGACCGCATACAATTGTTAAATGTCACATAATTTATTTATTTTTTGGGGGGGGGGGTTGGTTGTGCCCAACATACATGTTACATAAAAATCGTACACCACAAAAAACTATTTTATGTAGTAGCGTCTTACATAAAACTTGTTCAAAAACTTCCCAAGAATAATGAATAAATCAACAATATTCTGAATATGAGAGTTTCCATTATAACAGACAAAAATATTACTAAAAGTGTCAAAATTGCTATTGCATTGACTTTAAAAGTGCTTATAATACTGTGGAAGACTAGCAGGCTAATACACTAATGCGCATATATGAAACTATGATATTGCATAAACATGTCAGCATGAGACTACATTAGTGTACGGAAGAATTAAACTAATCGCTTTATAGAAAAATGCAAGCTGCACATTTCTGCTTTATATACTTCCGTTGTACTGAAAGTGTATTTACTGTGAATGTAATTCCCGATTGTTTATACACACTGAAGGATAAGTTGGAATTATTCTCTGTGGTAATCAACAACATGCCACACATGCAGTACATAGACATTACATTGAAAATAAGCCTGTATAGTAAATGTGAATGTGTTGCATAATCATGGAAGGAACATATTGTAATATTTCATCATTCATGATATCAGTCTGTTCTCAGTGGCAGATCAGATCTGTTGGTGCGTTTCATAATATGATTCATATAATGATAAGTTGTTCTTAAATGTAAAATCAGATGGCCATACAACTAATTGACAAAGACATACGGAAGAAGGAACACTGACCATACGAAGATAACAATCCATTCAAATGTTTTCCAAAGGAAGTACAGAGTAAGAGAAGCAGATAGAGTGTGTAATAACAGCTATTGTTCTCACAACGCCCTCAAACTCCATCTGTAATTGTTCAACCTTGCTGTATTAGTCATCCAGTGTCATTTGCACTATAGACATGAATGATCAATTACTTAAATGACTTTCCTTTATTGAGGTACGGTTAGGTGTAAGCCAAAAAAATGGGCACGCATATTTTGCCCATTATCCTAATTGCGCATTGGATGTAAACACCTTTACCAGCGTTCTCATCCCATTAGCGAAAGTGTTGTGTGCATGACTGTTTATATTTTGACATCAAAAGCAGAGCATAATCCGGCGATTTCAAATCACAAGTAAACGTTTTTACTTTCGTTGTCTGATTTTTGGAATATGCAGATTTTAAGTCATTATCAGTGTATTGGAGTGCATGTGAACATGCTCACTTAATGTATGTCTGCCTGCAAATGTTACATTATCTAAGTTTAATACTTAAGTTCGAAACAACCCTTTGCAATGCCCTAACCCCTAAACTTAACCGCTTCTAGCTTTGCAAGCTTGATTTTGTACACAGTTGCATTCCAAAAATGCAAAAATACACAGTTTAACACAAGTATGCACTGCATGCTCAGTGTTGCCACAAGTCAACCACTGTAATGGCGGTGCAACAGATCTACAGTGGTACTTTGCGGAGCAAGTAAGATAAAGTTAATGTAAGCGCAGCATAGTTCTAGCGGGAAGACTAGCAGCTGTACATCATCGCACCATTAGCCGGGTAACTCCCAGCCAATCACATATAAGCCGTTGCTTTATAAGTCTACTCACAATCTATCATTTTATGTATACATTGCTGTTTCAGTGTGCTAACACGGCAACCTCCACCACCCCACCACCACCTGTTGAGTCCCGTCCTGCACGGGGTAGGCTCCTCGCCCCTGCCTCCGATCTCCGGCAGGATATGACGGTTCCGAGTACAACTTCTTCGGACCGCCAGACGGGGCTTACGCCAAAGAGAGACATCACATTTCTGTTTTATATTCATCAAATAAATCGCACTCAAGTCTGCAAGTCTTCCTGATAGAAATATATGTATTGTTGCTTACCTGAGTAATAACACATCGACTTTTGAGGGCAACTCTATCGCCCCCTTGAGTACTCAGGTTTGTTAACGGCACAATAAAGCAAGAACGCACATTATGTATGTTCAACTGGACAGCGCATTAGCAATGCGTTGGCTAATTGATCGCATTGGCGTACGCACACTTGTGTGTTTGGGTCCTAACTATGAGCAATAGCACATTTGTAATATTCCCCACGAATCAATGAGCAAAATGTGAAGAAATCCATAGTGTATGGATGTGTAAATATCACGTTGTGTTGTCAATAAACCCAGAGATGCTGACAGAATGAGCAAGCATAAGAATGTTTGTCTGGACGTTACATAAGCTGTCATTATGAGCTGGCTCTCTCTTTGGGGCACGGTTACATCACAGTGAACTTTACCGTGCTGCGGCAATGTTATTTTTGGAAGATGTGTGAAAATCGCTCATGCCAGTTACCTGAATGCTGTAGGACTGCTTTACTCTGCAGAGCAGAGAGGGAAAAAGGAGTGAAGTGAGGAAGGTAAACAAGAACAAAGACATCCGTCACCCCATCAGAGACTCCAGGAAAAAGAGAGAGAGAGAGAGAGAGAGAGTGCGAGGGAGAGGAAAAATGGATGCTGTTTAAGCGAGGACAGTTAATGAGTTTACAGTTCTGCTCCAGGAAGAAATGATCGAATGGAGAAAGAGAAAATGCATGGAAACATGTAGACTCTGTATCATGTGTGCTGTTATACGACCCGGTTCCCCTCATGTAAAAATCATCGGCTTTGATAAAAGATCATGTTAAAATGACATCAGTCTGCATGTGGCAGGACTCGACCTGTCTTGCATTTAAGCTCTTTTGGCTGCAGACCCGAAAGTGAATCCGGACGGAAACATTACAGAACCGCAGATGGCAATAATGCCAAACAGAAAGACATTCAAGCTTTTCTGAGATGATGCAGCTCAGACTGCAATACCCACTTGAGAATGATTCTCTGTATAATTGACATTTATTTACATGAACAAGCATTCAAAACCCATTTTACTGCCATAATCTGACATTTTACCGAGTGAAACAGAATATTTGAAGAGGAAAATGTAAGATGGGACTTTAGCCTTCGGGAATAGATTGAATTATGATTGGTGGTTGGAGGGGAGGAGGTGAAAAGTAAGAGGATTTGCTGAGGACAGCAGAAAAGGAAAGTCATTTTACGAAGCCCCTTTGAGCGTTCCTTCACAATAAGTTTTGCGTTCCCATTTTGCGTGCCCTCGGAATAGTTCATTTGTGTTCCCTCTGCAATAGTTTGCATAGGCTAGTAAACCCATAGTTACGTTTCGTAGGGAATGGATAAAGGTTTCACAAGGGAACCAAGAAAGTGAGGGTAGGTAAATATAATTTACAGAATTCCATTTTTGAGAGAACGATCCCTTTAAGTGAAAGTTATTTTTATATTTTATGGATCCATCCACTGTTGTTGTTGTTGTTATTCTGCAGATGTGGCACAGCTGGAATCTCTGGTGACTCATTGGCTGCGCTGCCTCGCGGCTGCCATGGCAACTGCAGAATGTTTGGCAGCAGGCCACAGAGATGCGATGAATGTGGCTGCAGATGAATGCGAAAGAGAAGAAATCAAGGCATGACTGAAGCACGCCAAAACAGAAATGAAACGAGAGAGAGAGAACACGCAGTAAAGGAGTAGTAGAGGCTGCACACTCACAGTAGTCTGGCACACATCCAGGGCAACCATAATGCAGAGACAGAGAAATGAGGCTGCTGGCAGGACACCAGTATTCAGAGAACAAAGATATGTGTGCTTCTAACGCCAGTGACTGGACCCGCTTGGCAGCATGTAAGCTTTCCCATAAACCTTTGCCTTTGAAACACGTCACTCTAGTTTCAGGCCTGTAAAGAGGATTATGGTGAGAGGAGTGGGGGGATAATTAAATCTTCAGCTACAAGTCATCCAAAACTCTTTCCCCAAAATGCTCCTCTTTATGTTAGCATGTTGGCTACGCCACAGGTGAACATTCCTATCCTTTTTACTGGGGTTTAAAACTGTTGTGCGTATCCTTTATTAACTCAATGGGTCTCATTCACTAATTAACAAGTACAAGATGCATACTTATGTGTGCGTGAAAGGTTCTCACGGACAACTGCAGGCGCATACACAATACATTCTTACCCTAATTTTAATATTGATGAATCTGGATTATACTAAATGAGGGAGTGCGTGACCGCATTTAGTAATTTGCCAAAAAACACACCCAAAATATCTCCATTTAAGGACTTACCACAGAAATGTTAAATGGTCTGCACTTATATTGCGCACATTTTCTGCCTTGGATGACTTCCTGCTCACTAAATTCAAAATAATGTCTACATTTACTCTTTATTCATTGTCCCTTTAGGGGTGCATGCCTTTCAAACAGATGCACATATGAACATAATTCATGTTATAAATGCACTCTACATATATAATAGAATTTTAGAAATATATGTAACCCAGGTCAATTAAATTAGAGTATTTCAATTGAAAAACAGTTACTGTAATCTGATTGCTACAATTTGAAATGTAATATACTACACTACTTTTTGTACTAAAAGTAACAGTAATTAGTTACTTTTGACACTAATCATGATTTCGGTATGAAAATGTTTGCGCACACAGTTATATAATGAATGGGACCCAATGAGTTTATTATTGTAACTACTTTAACATGCAACGAATGCTCCAGAGCATGCAGCTGCGTGACAACAAGACACAAATTGTGCTTGTAAATCCTAAACATCTTGTGCAGTCGACACCCTTTGCATTGATTTTTCCATTGGTCTTGCGTGGTCTGTCAGTAGTTATACCTCTTTTCTCCATTGTTGTGTGTTTCTATGGTGATGACTATGAAAGAAATATTTATTTCTGGTCCCTCCTTCTTCGGGACAGAATAACAGCACTCCATCAAGGTGATGCAACGATTTATTGCATGCACACACTCAGCAGGATTGCTGAAATCTAGCGCATGCTTTTCAATCACATTAAATCAAAGGCTTTCCAGCCCTTATTGAGTTGAGCAGGTAAATAACACACATGCATTTAGACAAGAACCAAACATGGTTATCTGTTGACGAGGCTTTCACCATGTGGGAACTCTGCTGACATGAGGGAATGCAATCAAAACATTGTAAATAGGAAGTGGTTAGTCACACAGGCTATCCTGAGAAGACAGTGGTCCATAGCTACGCTTTCCTGTGCAATGTGGCAACCAATCAGAAACCAGCCGGTCAGGAGGCAATATTCACAACATCTGAAAAACATGTGATTACATCACCAATGAGTTTAATTTCTATGTAAGCATGCGTGCAGTGTGTCGGCTCATATGAATTTCGTTTTAAGAAAAAGCTTTATAAGTGGATAACATCATATTTCATTGAGTGCCTGACTGCATTAAGATATTAAGGATATTTGTATTAAGTATAATTCACAATTCAGCATGCAGCAAGCACCTCTACACAAAAATGTTATTGAGAATGCTTAATTGTAAAATGCGTGCAGTACAAAGCTTTTTGTTGAATTATTAAAGGGTCGCCGTGAGTGTGAGTAACACAGAATGGGACTGTTTCCTCGCCCGCTGTTCTCACTCAGATGAGATGAGACATTCACATTGCATCACTTCCAGGAACGTCCTCTGAATTATCAGAAGATTCAGCCACCCAACTGTTACCACGGGTGATGTCGTCCACCCTTCACAACAAAGACAATTACACCACAAACTCTGAACTTTAAAGGAATAGTTCACCCAAAAATGAGAATTCTGTCATTATTTACCTCACGTTGTTCCAATCCCAAAAATACAGCTCACAGGGACTCTGTCAAGCTCTAAGAAGCACAAAAAGAACCAAAAATCATGTAGTCCATTCTACTCAAATTCACTATTGTTCTGCTACATGGCTAAAAAAATCTCAATATTTTACAGCCCATTGGCGATATTCAATATTGAACTTTATATTTATGTATTTGATCTGAAATGTCTTAAAAAAGTGCCTTTTTTCCCCAATGGAGCCATCATCTTAACCAAACACCCATCCATCCATCCATCCATCTTCAACCGCTTATCCGAAGTCGGGTCGCGGGGGCAGCTGCTCCAGCAGGGGGCCCCAAACTTCCCTATCCCGAGCCACATTAACCAGCTCTGACTGAGGGACCCCGAGGCGTTCCCAGGCCAGTGTGGAGATGTAATCTCTCCACCTAGTCCTGGGTCTTCCCCGAGGCCTCCTCCTAGCTGGACGTGCCTGAAACACCTCCCTAGGGAGGCGGCCAGGGGGCATCCTTACCAGATGCCCAAACCACCTCAACTGACTCCTTTCAACGCAAAGGAGCAGCAGCTCTACTCCGAGCTCCTCACGGATGACTGAGCTCCTCACCCTATCTCTAAGGGAGAAGCCCGCCACCCTTCTGAGGAAGCCCATTTCGGCCGCTTGTACTCGCGACCTAGTTCTTTCAGTCATGACCCAGCCTTCATGACCATAGGTGAGGGTAGGAACAAAAACTGACCGGTAGATCGAGAGCTTTGCCTTTCGGCTCAGCTCTCTTTTCGTGACAACGGTGCGATAGAGCGAGTGCAATACCGCCCCTGCTGCCCCGACTCTCCGGCCAACCTCCCGCTCCATTGTCCCCTCACTCGTGAACAAGACCCCGAGGTACTTGAACTCCTTCACTTGGGGCAAAACCTCATTCCCTACCTGGAGTACGCACTCCATCGGTTTCCTGCTGAGAACCATGGCCTCTTTAACCAAACACCCATTCAATTAAAAAGGTTTCATGCAAGAAGTAAAACTCATAAAAGTAATGAAGTTATATTTTCCACACTAGTTCGTTTTTGGTAAAATAACACAAAGAATCGTAATATTTAATAAATTGTATTTCTATGCACCAATACAAAGATACATAGTAATAAAAAGTAATATTTACAAACATAATACCCAAATTTATTCATTTATTTTGTAATATAAAGTCATATTTAAATGCATACTTTTTACCCAAATAATTGTTTTTATTAAAATAAATATTTACCAACATATATTTTACCCAAATTTATAATTTATTTTATAATAAAAAGCAATAATTACCAACATATGCCCTAATTACCTTTATTTTGGTGGAAAACTGAGAGAAGACATTTAATTAGTGTATTTCAGTTCATTCTTCATTCCAAATCTGGTGAACGCTGTTGTCTCCTCTTCTGTAAAACTGTGCTACATTATGAGGTTTGTAGAATCATTTGTAGTGATTACAAATGTTTGCAATTGAGTGAATGTGAAAATGTGCTTCCACAATGCACTTGAACTCCGCGCATGAGCCCCGCGTGTGCACACACATCACACATTCACTCTGACGTGCACACAGACTGTGGATTCATTTTATTATTCACATTACTGTAATTGTGCAGCGCTAGGAGAGAACAGGGCTCTGGCGCTCTTTATGAAACGTAATGTCCACATTTAGGGGCTGTTCACTATGGTGTACAGTTTATCAATAGTTTTTCTATTGAGCACACGCAGGACGGACATGTCGAGTTAAAAAGAACATAATTTCTTTTACAATCCATCTCGAGATGTCACAAAGATTCTACGTTCTGAAGAATTCAGGTTGTCAAGAGAACGTCATGTGACTGTTATACTGTTTCACATGATTCCAGAGGGTTGTTTCAGTGTTTGTTAAAGATTAAGACAATGTTTTTCCTGCTCGGGTGTACTGAGGGGCCGTCGTGCCACGTTAAATTTACTTGCTGATGAAATTATAAAGAGATAGAGTGATTTTGGGTTCAGGCTTAAACGTAATGCACATGCAGACCTCTAGTTCACTAGTATTCTTCCCCTCCACCGGAGCTCTCAAAACTCATTCCCCATTTCTCAGATTTGAGCACACAGTATTTGTTCATATTTGTAGAATCACTGACCTCAAGTGTGCATTGCGTTGAATGGAAATAATAACAGCATAAGTGTTTGGAGCAACATGATGAAAGAATTTTCATTTTTGGCTGAACTGTCCCTTTAAGTAAATGGAAATGTTTTGTAAACTAACAGGACTGCAGCCATTTGAATGCCGTACTCTCACTTGTGTTTCTTGGACTGGGAAATTCCTTTAATTAAATCAATGTTTTGTCTTTGTTCTTGTACGGGTGAGATCATCGATTCGAGTGGCTGTAGACACCTGACCTGTCTCATTCACACTGAGATCTCTCAGATCTGGTCTGTCCAATTCCTCCCATGTGACTCATGTAAGCGGGACACAGTCAGCCTGCTGTCAGAATGTCTGTGCAGAGAATTCATCTGCCACAGAATTCCAGGAAATCTCGGAAGGGTCTTAGCAGCAGAGCCTGCAGAACATTAAATTCAATTTTTCTTTTTTTTTACTTTGCTAAAGTTGAATGAAATAACCAACACCCCAGCTGAAGACTGCACATGTAGTATGAGCATTAGTAATAGCTGTTATTTGCAGACACTAGTGAACTGTCACTACAGGATGTCAACATGCATCTTACTCAGAGCATTTGCCCCATCAAATCCCTGCACTAAAGCACACGCCTGCTGCGTGACCACACTTAATATCCGCGTACAGTAGATTGTGCAATATAGAGCAGATGCACTCCAGAAATAAACCCGGCCACCCAGTCAAGGTAACCAGGGGTGAGTTTACTCGAGGTTAGGCCGTTGAGGGATGTTCCAATTCTTCTTAACCAGCTTACTTAAGAGTCTTAAAAGGGGGATGGTTAACGTAGCAACAACGTTGGCTTAACAACAAGGGAAAGCCTGCGTAAACCTCTGAGCCGAGAGAAATCGCCAGTAAGCAACATGTGCTCTAATCTCACACGTTTGTCACTGGAGAGGATTACGTTTCACTGTGACTGAAAGTGTTTATTCAACACTTTAAAGCCATAACACAGAACAATGTGTTCCATTCGAATGCAGCAACACTGTTGTGCACGTCCCCAGCAGTTATTCACATTCTCTGGCGTGTTGCTGACTCGTGCATTTATGCAGAACTGAAATGCATGTTGTAATGCTAGAAGAGAAAACGGCATGTGTGTGCAAGTCGCCATTAGGGCCGTTTCTAGGCGTAGGCGTACTAAGCAGTCGCACCCAAACACCCCCTCACCCCCCCAGAACAGGGGCACCAATAGGGATCTTGCCTAGGGCGCCAGAATGGTCTGAAACAGCCCTTGTTGCCACAGTTGTTCAGCTCGATGCATTGACAGCTGTGAGCACAAATAATGTTAAACGTTTGACATATTAAATTTAATATATGCATTACATATTTTCCTGTTTGACCTAAAGCATTTTTTGCCTGTGGCACATTGTAAGTAATGCACTCCCTGACTACTTGAGACTTGGCTGATATTTTTAGCCAGTATTTACACTTTTTCCACGTAATCAGTTCTTTACTATCGGGTATGACAATAAAACGTGTTAAATTAATACTTTGTTTTTTGTCTATGTGCAATAATAGTTTCATAATAGCATGGGGTCTGGGTATCTCAGCGAGTATTGACGCTGACTATCACACCTGGAGTTGTTAGCTTGAATCCAGGGTGTGCTGAGTGAATCCAGTCAGGTCTCCTTAGCAACCAGATTGGCCTGGTTGCTAGGGAGGGTAGAGTCACATGGGGTAACCTCCTCGTGGTCGCTATAATGTGGTTCTCGCTCTCGGTGGGGAGAGTGGTGAGTTGTGTGTGGATGCCGTGGAGAATAGCGTGAAGCCTCCACATGCGCTACGTCTCCATGGTAATGCGCTGAAGGAGTCACGTGATAAGATGCGCAGATTGATGGTCTCAGATGCGACAGTAACTGAGATTCATCCTCCGCCACCCAGATTGAGGCGAGTCACTACGCCACCACGAGGACTTAGAGTGCATTGGGAATTGGGTGTTACAAATTGGAGAGAAAAGGGGAGAAGAAAAAACTAAACAAAATAACATAATAGCATATTTAATCTCTGTTCGCCTTCAGAGGTTAAAGATGAATTTAGATATTATTATGTCTAAGAACAAAAATAAAATGATAATTAAATATTAGTTATGCACATCATAATCGGACACTTAAAAATAAACATATCATCATAAAAAACAGAAATACTTCTGTCAAAACAAAAATGCAAATAAGCTACTATTATCATATTTCTGGGCTCTACCCAACATGCAGTTGCTGTCAGTGTGTTGTTGGTTCTGCAGCGATTCGTCCAGCAGAGCGTGTTCATGGATTTCTGGCATGCTGTCAGGGGGTTGGTTTGTTTTTCCATGGATGGGTGAGGTACGTGCCTATCTCTCTCACTTCCTCATGAGTGCTTGCAAAAACAAGTCTCACTCTGCCTGCAGGTCCTGAATCGCCTTGCCCGAGAAATCAGCTTTGTGTGCAAAACATTCAGACAGCATTGCTGCAATCCTTACTATGTTGACGTCTGTCTGTCTGTATATCTATCTGTCTGTCTGTTTGTTTTTCTGTCTGTCTGTTTTTCTGTCAGTCTGTCTGTCTGTCTGTCTGTCTGTCTGTCTATCTATCTATCTATCTGTCTGTCTGTCTATCTATCTATCTATCTATCTATCTATCTATCTGTCTGTTTGTTTTTCTGTATATCTATCTATCTATCTATCTATCTGTCTGTCTGTCTGTCTGTCTGTTTTTTTCTGTCTGTCTGTTTTTCTGTCAGTCTGTCTGTCTGTGTTTTTCTGTCTGTCTGTATATCTATCTGTCTGTTTGTTTTTCTGTCTGTCTGTTTTTCTGTCAGTCTGTCTGTCTGTCTGTCTGTCTGTCTGTCTGTCTATCTATCTATCTATCTATCTGTCTGTCTGTTTTTCTGTATATCTATCTATCTATCTATCTATCTATCTATCTATCTGTCTGTCTGTCTGTCTGTCTGTTTTTTTTCTGTCTGTCTGTTTTTCTGTCAGTCTGTCTGTCTGTGTTTTTCTGTCTGTCTGTATATCTATCTGTCTGTCTGTTTGTTTTTCTGTCTGTCTGTTTTTCTGTCAGTCTGTCTGTCTGTCTGTCTGTCTATCTATCTATCTATCTATCTGTCTGTCTGTCTGTCTGTTTTTTTCTGTCTGTCTGTTTTTCTGTCAGTCTGTCTGTCTGTGTTTTTCTGTCTGTCTGTATATCTATCTGTCTGTTTGTTTTTCTGTCTGTCTGTTTTTCTGTCAGTCTGTCTGTCTGTCTGTCTGTCTATCTATCTATCTATCTATCTATCTGTCTGTCTGTTTTTCTGTATATATATCTATCTATCTATCTATCTATCTGTCTGTCTGTCTGTCTGTCTGTTTTTTTTCTGTCTGTCTGTTTTTCTGTCAGTCTGTCTGTCTGTGTTTTTCTGTCTGTCTGTATATCTATCTGTCTGTCTGTTTGTTTTTCTGTCTGTCTGTTTTTCTGTCAGTCTGTCTGTCTATCTATCTATCTGTCTGTCTGTCTGTCTGTCTGTCTATCTATCTATCTATCTGTCTATCTATCTATCTGTCTGTCACTATTTTCTCTCTCTCTATCTTTCTATCTGTCTGTCTATCTATCTATCTGTCTGTCTGTCACTATTTTCTCTCTCTCTATCTATCTATCTATCTATCTGTCTGTCTGTCACTATTTTCTCTCTATCTATCTATCTGTCTGTCTGTCACTATTTTCTCTCTATCTATCTATCTGTCTATTTATCTATCTATCTATATATCTGTCTGTCTGTCTGTCACTATTTTCTCTCTATCTATCTATCTGTCTGTCTGTCTATCTATCTGTCTGTCTGTCTGTCTGTCACTATTTTCTCTCTATCTATCTATCTATCTATCTATCTATCTATCTATCTATCTATCTATCTATCTCTCTATCTATCTATCTGTCTGTCTGTCACTATTTTCTCTCTATCTATCTATCTATCTATCTATCTATCTATCTATCTATCTATCTGTCTGTCTGTCTGTCTGTCTGTCTATCTATCTGTCTGTCTATCTGTGTTTCTGTCTTTCTATCTATCTATCTATCTATCTATCTATCTATCTATCTATCTATCTATCTATCTATCTATCTGTCTGTCTGTCTGTCTGTCTGTGTTTCTGTCTGTCTGTCTTTCTATCTATCTATCTATCTATCTGTCTGTCTGTCTGTGTTTCTATTATTTAACTTTTTGTTTTGGAATAGAGTAGCTGAAATATTTCTCCCCAGGGTCACATGTTACTCTTTCAGTCACACCAGCTAAATTAATAGCCAAATCACTTTCTGCCATGAGTCTTGTGTTAAAGTATGAAGAAAAAAAGATTTTGGAAAGGTAGAACCACATGGTTTAGACTCGTTGTCTTCACTCTGGGACTTTCCTTCACATGATCTTGGCGTGCATGAATCAGGCTTTGAGGCTGTACACAGTCCAGCACGGATAAATAATCTACCAGTGTAGATATTCCAGACAACACATGGTTCCCAAATGCATACCACTGAAAAGAATCCAAGACAATGTAGATGCACATAAATCAGTCTCAGTCTCTATAAACTGGAGCAGAATCAAAGGTTTGTTCTAGTGGTTGTGTTGTTTTATGTGTGTGAGGTTATTGAAGAGTTAAAGGGATGCAGTGGCGCGTGACGCTGTGTTGGCAGGCGCAGTGGAATGTGGAACTGTGAGGGTTCTAAGATCACATTTACACACTGCAGTCAGTAAGTGCCTTGCTTTTGCACGACCAGCTACCATTGCATAAAATCTCAATTCAGGTCATTCCTGCTATGCAGTACCTTTTCAACTCGTTCAATTATTTATTCAAACGTTTTTTAAATAAAGATGCTTGTACTATTATTTAAGGTAGTATTTCCATATTTTATTAACTATAATTTGATTACTTACACAATGGCAAGAAAATAAACATGCTTTATTGTTAAATGTGATGAAACACCTGGAAAATGTCTTCACAAATTGCCAGATTGAAATAAAAGTTCACCCCTATTTTTAGTTAAATAAAAAAAACTAATATTATTTTCACCTTAAAAATTGCCACTTTAATATTTTATCCAAAATACAAAGACATATGTCATGAAAAAATATTTTAATTTAATCATCTATTCAGTGTCTGTAGGCAGACAGACCGACCTCCGTCATAAATACACACTCTTACAGCTGTTTTTATCGCCTTCTGTCCTTGTTTTTGATCGCTCCTCCACTCTGTCAAATGACGCCTGCAGAAAACTACTCGCTCAGCGTGAGGAGAGCGCGCATGCGCACAAACGCGTCGTCGAAGAATCAAGTAAATAGAAGCGTTGCGGTGACGTCACCGCTCCCACATTGAGAGAGCTCGCGGGCTGGAGCGCACACTGCCATGAACTTCGGAGTGTAACTTTGTCGCTTTTCTCGCCTTTCGGACGGGCTGGAAAATTATTAAGAGATATATTATTTTTCCTTATCACAGCAAACAGCACTGGGAGAATTTAGTTGCACATTTTCGATTTTCTCCAGCACATTTAAACCAGCATGTCGTCGGCGGCGATCGCTGCCTCGCGCAGGCAGTCGTGTTATTTGTGCGATCTGCCCCGCATGCCGTGGGCGATGATCTGGGATTTTACCGAACCCGTGTGCCGCGGATGCGTCAACTACGAAGGAGCGGACCGGATCGAGTTCGTCATCGAGACCGCCCGACAGCTGAAGCGGGCGCACGGCTTCCAGGAGGGCAGATCCCCGGGACCCGTTGGCAAACCCGGGAAGGACATGCAGCCCCTCAATCACACGGAACCGGGCACGCGTCCGCCGCAGCCGCTTGATCGATACCCGCTCGCGTCGGACAGACCCCTCAGACTGGGTCCGGATTACCAGGCGGGCGGGCGGCAGTTGAACGGGATCCCGGTACCGAACGGATTCCCGAAGCCCGACGAACCCCCGGAGCTGAACCGCCAGAGCCCGAACCCGCGCAGGACCGGCGCCGTGCCTCCCAATCTGGTGCCGCTGGTCAATGGGACGCTGCCTCCGGTGCACGCGCTCAACGGGAGAAATGTACAGATGGGGATCCCCCCGGAGCATATGGGCAAGCGAGGGGACGATATGAAGGACAAACATGACGCGAGCGACGGACACAAACGCGTCGAGGACTGGACGCAGAAAGGCAAGACGGTTCGAGACCTGGTGGCGCTGCATTCGCTCGACCCGCGCTTCAAGAAGGAGCATGCCGCGCTGCAGCACCGTATGGGCTACGAGAGCTCCAGTGCCTTAAAAACAGGTACGGATGCGTCGACGCATGCTTTCAATCTACAATCAATGCGTCGTCGCCATTCAGACTTGTATTTCTAACAAGCATTCAGTCCTTTAAATGGTCTAAAACATCAGAGCATGCGTTTTATTCATCCATTCAGTCTCTAGAATAACATGAGCCGTCAAAGCATGTTTTAAAACTCCAGATAAGGCTCCCTCGTTATTCAAACTACTTTTTTATGTTATGCGTCCTTTAATTTTTGCATGCATTGAAGCTTAAAATAGAATTACACTCAAAGCGTGCTTTGCAACGCTGGATAATGTTCATACTCTATATGCATTACATTTTTAAACAATGTGATGCATCAAAGTATGCGTCCAAACAGTTTCAAGTGGGGTTTGGAAATATAACAGATGTGCTTTGTTTCTTGACTTCCCATTTTATCATCCTGGGCACATTTTGTGACAGAAAATATTCAAACAGTGCCAACAGGCTGTTTAGTCAAGTATTCCATCTCTGACTTGAGTGTTTGTGTCTCTCTTTCTCTCTCTCTCCACAGACAGAGCTAAGCACTCTCGTGGCATTAAAAGGAAACCCTCTCCTGAGCCGGATGGGGAGGGCAACGCCGCCAAGCTCAACGGGGAGGGTCAGCCGTGGTTACCGGCTCCATCTGACGTGCTGAAGATGCCCTCCGCGGCCCTGCCGGGATTTGCTGCCGCACCCCCCTCGACTATCTCCCCGCACTCACGCACCACCCCGCCCGAGGCGGCCACTGCCGTGCAGAGCGGGCAGTCGCCCATGGCCGCCCTTATCTTGGCTGCGGATAACGCAGGCGCTGGCACCGGTTCGCCCAAAGACGGCAACCAGGTGCACTCCACAACGACTGTGGCCACGGGGCGGCGAAACAGCGGAAGCCCTCAGTCGCGACTCGCCCAAAGGGACGGTCTGGGGGTGTCGGGCACAGCTGGCACGGCGACGGCGCATGTGCCAGGCATGGACCCGCAGGGCGGGCACGCGCAGAGCATTCCGGATTCCTCTGTGCCCCCTGGCAGCGTGCCGTTGTGTTGCACCCTGTGTCATGAACGCCTCGAGGACACGCATTTCGTCCAGTGCCCATCCGTGCCGTCGCACAAGTTCTGTTTCCCGTGCTCCCGTGAGAGCATCAAACAGCAGGGGGCAACAGGCGAGGTGTACTGCCCCAGTGGGGAGAAATGCCCGCTGGTGGGTTCCAATGTTCCCTGGGCATTCATGCAGGGCGAAATAGCCACCATTCTGGCTGGGGACGTAAAAGTGAAAAAGGAGCGGGACCCTTGATTTCTTGGTTCTCATGTTTCTTCTTTGATTTTTTACAAAAACAAACAAAATGACAAGCATATAAAATTTCAATTGATCATACATGGTAAATCGTACTGCATACCATCCGGATGAGAACTAACGGACTTGTACATAAGAACTTAGGGGAACTGTACACTTCGTAATCATGGCTGTATAATTTTCTTGATTTTTCCCTTTTTGAATACATTGTGTTTCTAAATTTTTCGACGATAAAATGGTATGTATACACTATAATGGACAATTATTGCCTCCTTTCTCCTCCCATTCAGTGGTTGTTCCAAGCGAACTCAGTGTAATAGTACAACTGGTGGCAGTCCATGTTTAAACAGAATGTGACTAATACTCTATAAGCACTTGGCAAAAACTCAAACGCTTCTAGCTGTATTGTATGCACTTGTTTAAAATTGCCAAATACAATTTCTGACCTTGTAATAACAAGTTGAGGTGTCTGTGGTTGGCTTATTGTGCGTTGAGTGGCTGTTGTCTCACTGAATCATGCAATACGGATGATGCACGTCTTCAATGAAACAGAACCCAAAAAAAAGCAGGCGTTGAGAGGTTTTTTTCTGGTGCATTCTGGGAGTTTTTGGCCTCAATAATGTATATTGGTACGACATCTATTTGCAAACCTAAGGTAATGTGAGAATGCCTGAATTTGGAAAAAGTAACATGCAAGCTGCGACTTGTATCCCGCATTGTTTTCGACCTGCACTTGAAGTAACCTAACACTGCATCCAAGCCGACACTCGTCTATTTTCATTCACTCGCTGTGAGGGAAGAGCTTGTAGAAAATAAAGACCTGAAGCATTAAACATTGCAGCTGCATTAGGGCTATATAAAATGCCATATGCCATAAATTTCACACTTGATGCTTTAAAAATGATATGAAAGATTTAAGCATTGCTTGCACATCATAAGCCTAGTTTATTTACCAGACCTCTCGTTACTACAGAGAAACACTGAACATGTTATTTTGCAGTCTTGCAGTGATTTATTATCATTAGATTTAATGGGAACAATCAAACTGAACTGCTTAGTAATTTATGAATTGCAGTCTAGGCTTAACAAGCAATCCAAACTTAATTATTATAGCAGTGTAGTTGCTTATGATTAATAAACTGCAACTGATCACGTGGTCGCCCCGCTAGAATTCCTGAGTCACGCTCGCCTGCCCCCATTCACGGTTCTCACAGCACTGAAATGAATGGAGATCTGTTCTTACACAAGTCACGTGCACTCCAGTTTACCCTTTCACAAGCAACATGACCTGGAAAACTACTTGATTTCAACTGGAATATTTTGAATCAGCAGAGCTTTAATCCTTTCAGTCGCTACTATTCTTGTGCAATTAACAGAGTTGGTACATGTTAACAAGTTAAACATTATAATGCGATTAAGAAAACAGTATTGAGCAAAACAATCTTCTTGCATCGAAAGACATGCAAGTGTTGCGTCATATAACACTGTCAGCAAACAGGTATTTGTACTTAAATCAAAAGTAAATATTGAGTTTCTACATTTTTTTTATTTTCTTTCCTTTCCAGTTTTGGTAACATTTTAACATAATTTAAACCTTGTGTAAATAAAAATATAATATGCTGCAATAAATCTTAATGGCAGTTGATTCCGTCAGCTTCATGTTTTAATTTTTGTTTTGGCTTTAATTTTATTTGTAATTAAATTGCGTAACAAGACATGCGAGCGTTGCGATACGTCATAAGCAGTAAGCAGGTGAATGATTATAAGCTGCTACTCTTTCACAGTGTTTTTGCAATTTAATGTCATTTTAACTTTAGAAAATCTGTTCCGGTTGTTTTTTTTAGTTTGGCTTGTTTTTGTTTCTAAAATATTAATTTGAGTCAATTTAAAAGGCAAGTACTGAAAGCTACGGCATAACACACTGGCAGCAAGCAGGTATTTACCCAAATCACAAGCAAATATTGATCACCTTTAAGCTTATTTGCTGTTTCAGTTTTGGTGCATTTTAACGTAAGGTTAAAATTTTTGCATATTTATAAAAAATAGTATGTCACAATAAATCTTAATAGCAGTTCATACAGTCAGCTGCGTCTTTGATACGCATTTGCTTTGGTTTGGCATGTCTTTTCTAAAATACTTAATTCAAATGGTATCAAAAGACATGCAAGTGTTGCGATGCGTCATTAAATTCTGACAGCAAGCAGATCGATTTACGTTAATGATGTTTTTCACTTAACCTTGGTGCATTTAATCTTTTTTTTTTATCACCATTTCTCCCAATTTGGAATGCCCAATTCCCACTACTTAGTAGGTCCTCATGGTGGCGCGGTTACTCGCCTCAGTCCGGGTGGTGGAGGACAAGTTTCAGTTGCCTCCTCTTCTGAGACCGTCAATCGGCGCATCTGATCACGGGACTCGTTGTGCATGACACCGCGGAGACTCACAGCATGTGGAGGCTCATGCTACTCTCCACGATCCACACCCAACTCACCACACGCCCCATTGAGAGAACCACTAATCACCACCACGAGGAGGTTACCCCATGTGACTCTACCCTACCTAGCAACCAGGCCAATTTGGTTGCTTAGGAGACCTGACTGGAGTCAAACTCACGACTCCAGGTGTGATGGTCAGTGTCAATGCATTTGAACAATTTTAACATCATGTAAATAAGAAAATGGTATGCTGCAAAAATAGTTGTTGATTCAGTAAGCTACGTCTTTGTTACGTGTTTTTTGTTTGTTTGTTTTTTCTAAAATAATTCAATTGCATCATTAGACGTCATCAAAAAACGCTGGCAGAAAGCAGGTATTTGTATCCAAGTCAGGCAAATATTGATCCGATGATTCATACGGAATGAGCCGCGGTTATCTGTCGAATTCCAACTGCGCCAGCACAAACTCAACACCCTGAGGGGGAAAAGGCTCTCGTCAAAGATGAATCGTTCTACTTCAATTACTTTGCAGTCAGAGACATGCAGCTCTATTAGTCTTTTGTTTGCGCAGCTGTCCCACCCTCCCTCTGTGGTTAAGTGTCAAAACTCTTTGGATGTTTTCACTCATCACACAAATGTATTTGTTCTAAGTGTTTTGCTCATATATCAATAGCATACCCTTCAGATTAATCTTTTAATGGTGACCATTTTGAGGTGAGTTCACCGAATGTGAAAGAATACTAACATGCTATCGTTTTGTTGCTGCAGCATAAAGTATGCATAGTATACCAACTGTTTCACTCTAAAAATAAAAATAGTGAGCAGTATGCACTGCAAACTGCAATTAAGCAGTAAGGTAATATTCCATTCGAAGCATTGCCAAAGTGTCTGTAAAGTGAAGTGGCTCATTTGCCACGTCAGCAGATTCTGGCCATTTTGCCTCAAGGCCGCTGCAAACCCTGAGAGCGCCATATGCCTGCTGCATTACACAAACACACCCACATGCATAGGAGGGGACAGAGAATAAGCCAAACACCCCGGATAACATTCCTGGTTCCCTACGGTGGAAAAAAAAAGAAAGCGGAGAATGTGGACGATCAAGGGGGCAGATATTTCCAGCAGCTGCTCTCACTATAATTAGACCGCATACAGGCGAACCTTTGCGACCATCAATCACGCGCTCACAACACCAAGAAAGGAACTCGTGTACAAGTGACTGCAGGCCTTTATCTGGGGAAAGCTTTTTATGTCGCACCAAATATAGCGATCGCACACACATTGAATCTGGGACGTGTCATGAAAGAGTGCATTCGTTGCCTGGTTACCTGCCTGGAGAGCAAACAGGACTGCGGTTTGGCAGCGGCGAGCCAAACTTGAACCCGCCCGCAGACATTCACTGGCCTAAAACAGAGCTGCGGATGAGACCGAGTGCAAAAACAGCAGGGTATGCTACAAACAAATCACGGCAGTAAATCTCTGCAGCCAATGTGGTGTATAATCCACCCAATATGCATCCAGTACTTTAAAGGGATAATTCACCAAAAATGAACATTCAGTATTTGTTTACTCATCCTCGTGTCGTTCCAAACGCATTGTGCTAAACATTTCCTTTTTTGTTTCATGGCAGAAAGAAAGTCAAATGGGTTTGAAATGACCCGAGGACAAGTAATGACAATCTCTGCGTCTGAAATCGCACACTCACAATATGCAAGGACGGATTAAGAACCGAGAGGCCCATGGGTCGGTACACTTCGGAGGCCCCCCATGATGTGACAACGTTCACCTTTAAGCGCTACAGGACGCTTGGCAGATTTGGTTGGACACAGCCAGTTACATGTACTTTTTAATTATGAACAGATCCAAAATCATGCGTTATTAATGTGCACAGCACCTGTATTCAAATACCAAAATCACTATTCGGTTATTCTGCACTTGTTTAGAGGTCTCCGATTGGAGTCCATTGGTACCCTACAAACCTTCCAAATTTGGGCCCGGATCGGGTCAGTTTTTAAAGTAGACTTCATTTAAATTCCTCTATACTGTTGCACGAATTCTGTCATTTAAATGAATTTAAACCACCAGCTTGTTTTCAATGTGATGCCGCCACATCTCCTGAGGGATCATGGGATCGTAAAGGGTCCAGTCAATCCGCACTTCAGAATCTTGCCGAAAATAGTTGTCATTTGGATATTTCTGGCTTGCTGTTTTATGAATAATGAGGACATACTACTCCATTGGCATGCTGTTATTGGCATACTACTGTATTAAGTAGGGAAGTATGCATTTTCAGACGCATCGAGGTTTTTCAGATTTAGGCAGTTGTTTTGCCCTTTAGCGGTTTGGTTTTAAAGGAGTTGAATGACCCCTAGTCTGAAAACGCTTGGAGATTCATTGAACCAATGATTCTGACACATGTCGAAATATAAATACGCATGGAATCACGTTTGGTAGCCAGAAGCTGCTGAAGCGCTTTTCGTTGGGTTCCATATTGGTAGGTGTATTTCAACTAATCGTAAGTACCAATCTAGCCCTCAAACAAGAAACTGCATGCGCTAGATATGCTAACCATAGCAACAGTGTACTGTATATGGAAGCAGTGCTGATGTACCATTAAACATCCATTACAATATGAGTATTTCAACAATTTGGTGACTTCAAATAACTGGGCTTATTATCGAGAAAGCTACTTTAAAACTGCTTGGAGATTAACCAATGAATGTTATGAATCTAAATGGAACTCTGGGAGTTTTTGGATGGGAATATTTCAAGCTTGAATTGAAAATAACCAATCGGCTGTGCTCAAACATGAAACGAGACTCGTAAATCTAGCGGTTTAATTAATCAAAGATGCTGGCTCATAAGATGTGCTATAAGTAGTTTTGTTTTTCCAAAAGTACATTACTTCAGCTAGTTGAGAGAGATTGTGTGAAACATTTCCCATGCGCTTTGGCCTTGCGTCTTTTAAAATAAAATATTCCCTTAATTATTTGGCAAAGAAATGACAGTTTTCCTCTGAGCGCGCCGTCAGAGGGGGGGTTTGGACGTGCGGGTGAAATGTAATTCCAGACCGTTTCAACGCCAGATTCTTTCTCCTGAGCTGTGTGGCAACTTTGAAAGTGGTGTTGCATTACAGGAAGCTAGATTTCAGAGATTTGCCCTTTAAAGTGGATCTCACATCCTTTCTGGCCCCTGTGTGCTCGGCGTCTTTGTAAAGATGCCTTTCAAGAAAGAGATGACTGTGTTTTGGTGCAGATGGCAGAAGACTTCCTGTTCGAACTGGAGTGGGTGTCCGTCTCAGATGTTTTAATGAAAGCTTTGGAGTGAAATATCCACACAGCATGAGCTGAAGGGAGCAGGAGAAGGAAAAGAGGGAGTAACTGTTTCATTTGACCTCATTTGTTAATGTGTAGCAGGCCTTTCCGTACGCTTTGTTTGACAAGAGTTGCGCAACAGAGATTTGCACTTTGGCTGCACTATGGATGGCACGGAGGGGCGGGTCGTGTGGGTGTGGCCTAATGCTGCTAATGTTTGGCCTTGGCAATGTCCACCTTGCAAAAAACTCCCACTAGTCAACTTTTACCTCCTGCTTCTGTTTGATTGCTTTGTTTTTGTTTTGTCCTCTTAGTTTTGTCTGCAGCAGTTGCTAAGTGCTCTGGCAGACAAAGCGTTCCAGTGTTCATGCCTGCTTTGCTGTAGCAGTTTTGGGCTGATGGCTTTAACATAACCTTTTAAAGAGCACTATATTTTTTGGTCTTTCTGACATCTTTTGGGGTAATTGTTTCTGCTCATTTTTTTGCTGTTGACCAAAAGAGATCTGAACATTTGCCTCATTTAAAAAAAGATATTCCCAGAGGAAAATTGTATTGCTCAGTTATATTTTGTTAAAGTATCATCTTTTTCTGAGAGACGGTATTTTGGCAAATCTGAGCACAGTTTTAGACAAATCAGTCAAAATATTTAATAGATCTCTTTTGAATAAAAAATGTTCTGAATTAACTCTATTGATAAGAGCACATGGTAGTTATTAACCCGTGAGGTCCGCCTGGCTCCGCCGCGCTCCGTTCATTGGGCACAGCTTATCTCGCAAGCACTTGATCTTTGACCTGGCAGATCCGTCGGCAAGAAAATAAACACACACACGCCCGTCACATCTGGAACGCAGCGGCACTGAATGTTGACCAGTGATTAACAAAGCCGCCTTCTGGCAATATGAATGGGTCATTAGAAAAACAAAGTCCACAGCGAGTGTGTTTTACGGTCGTAGTACACAACACTTGATGTGTTTGCCAGCAATTGTTCTGAATGGTTCATGTATTGATTGTGTGTTGTATAAAGCGCTGAGGAATGTTTGCTTGATAGTTCAGATTCAAACCTAACCGTGCGCTCACATTGTGAATGACCTGCAATATTAATATTATTATTATGTTTATTTTCATTTACTGTAATATTTTAATATTGAATTATTTTTGGATGCAGTAAATTTCCTTTTTTCTGCAGTGCATAAAATTCAAAATGTGTTTCTGGGACAAAGTGACTGAAAATGATGGAGCAGATTACTCAAGATATTAACATTGTATATATTTTTAATTTTAATTTATTGTAAAAATGACACATTTAATTAAATTGAAATATTTAATTTCAGTAAGATTACACTAAATAGATATTTGCAAAAATATATTTTTGAGGGTTTATTAAAATTATTCTGTAGTCATATTTTATACATTTATTTTTATTTAAATTAATTTTATTCATAATAATACATAAATATTGTATTAAATTAAAATATTTAATTCCGGTAACCACAAAAGTTAGATCACACAAAATTGACAGATGTCACGTTCGTGAGGGTTTAATGATATTTAATGATAGTTTTATGTATTTTTTTAATTTTAACAATTACATTAGTATTTTATTAAGTTGAAATATTTAATTTACATAACCACAAAATTCAATAACACCAAATAAATAACACAGATATAAAGTTTGTTTATTATTGTATTGTTTCAGTTGTTTGGGTGTATAATATGAGATGTATGGTGGTGAATGCACACACGGATGTTTCCCTGTAACTCAGATTAAGGGTGTGAAAGGGGAATGATCTGTGCACATTGTGTTTGGATTCGAATAAAAAGTGTGTGCAGATAATACAATGATTATCCAAAAGTGAAAGAGAGGGATTCCTTTAGGAAACACACACAAAACATTTTTTAAAACATAATATAAAGCCATGAGAAATCTCTGTTTCTCTTTTCTGTTGCACTTTGTACAAAAATTTTCTTCATGTCTGTTGCATGTCATCTTCTACCCCTCCTGTGTGTCTGTTTTCAGTCTGTCTAACATCTGTTATTCTCTCTCAGACACACAACTTATATAAAAGGTTGCAAGGAAAACCAGGTGAAAACCGAGAACAAGGACAAGGGATTTCTCTCTGAACAAAAGACGAAAAACAGACATGAAAGTGATGAGTTCAGTTCAGTTTGGAGTCGTGAGGTTTCCAAGAATGAAGATGCTGGCTTATTCCTGTTATTTGGGACTTTTTTAATGTTTTATTATGACTCAAATTGATATACTGATTTCTGTCATGTTATTAAACAGGAATTGAATGTTTTATAGAGAGACCAACCAACCAATAGCACAAAACATCACAGACTTCATCAAATTCATTGCTAATACTTACTGATGTTTGTGCCGTTGTTTTCCCACCAAAATGATGTCACTTCCTGGAGGATGATGTCATCAAGAAACTGTCTTTTGTTAGTAAAAGGAATGATACAAAAGTTTAATAGAATTGAAAGTAAGATTGACACAGGAAAACCAATACATTAACTCCCACTTAGAACAATATTCCTAAGAAGACGTTTTGTTTGAAACGGTAGCAAAAGTTAAAATAAGACGGTGGGAATGTTTATTTATTTCACTGATCTTAGTGCAGCTTTCAACACTATAGATCACGGTGTCCTTCTTAAGTGTTTACGGCAGTGGGCGGGGATTCAGTGGACCTGCGGGGTTCCACAAGGCTCTGTTCTTGGTCCTGTCTTGTTTTCCATTCGTTCATGCTTCCATTAAGCTCCGTTTGTCAGAAACACATCATTGCATACCACTGCTATGCTGATGACACCCAGCTGTATCTCCCTCTGAAGTCATGTGATAATTTGGGTCTAAAATTGCTCTTTGTATGTCTAAATTATATCAAAAGTTGGATGGCTACTTATTTTCTTCAGCTTAAAGTCAGCATGAAATGGAAGTTGCGACCGACTTTACCTCCATATTGTGACGTATTTCCAAGTGAAATGGCTTATTGAACAAGAAAAAAATGTGTGGCGGGGATTTGCGTTTATCCATTGGTTGTAGATTGGATTGTGAAAATATGGGCGTTGCATTGCCGGTGATCTGTGAAATTGAGCAGCGATCTCAACACATTTACAATCAAACTGACAACATAAACGCACAAGCACATCGTGGCCATTGAAAAGCGAGTGAGTGAAATGTTTTGAATGACAGTACACTAAATATTACTTGTGCTGTGCATCCCAAGATAACTCCAGAGGCATCTGAAGCTTTGTATTCATGTGCGATCACCTCCGTAATTCAGAGGTGAAATGTCTCGGTTAAGAGGTTCAAATATTCTCAAATTAATTTGAACGGCCATTTTATTACGTTTGAGTGTTATTCCACTCAAAGGGTCTTTCAAACTTCATTTCACTCTTTTGCCTCACAGAATAATCGATTGGTTTTCTCGTTGACTGTGTATCCTGATGTGTATCCTCCCTTTGCATCTCAGTGTTCGATTTGCTCGGTAGATCTGTGAAATGGTCTTTATACATATTTTAACATCTGTGAGAAAACTCTCATGTCGACACAAGAGATGGTGCAACAACCAAGCAACAGCTGATCTCCACGCCGACCAGAGCCCCCCCGTCTGCATCTTTGATCTCGAACGGATCAGCTGAAACACGGCTCGCTTATTATTCAGACAGGAGAGAGATATCTACACGCTAACACGCGTAGGGCAAACTTCAGGGGTGCCATGTGCTCTTCAAGGCCAAATCAACTTGTGTAATTAGTTTCTTGGAATTTGGAAGTTTTCCACCTGTCCTCATTCACTGTCGTGTAAACACTCGGGGTGGGAATCACAAGGTAACTGGTGATACAATACAATATCGATATTTAGGTCACGATATGAAATCATTGCGATATTTCACTAAGTGTTGCTCATTCGTCTTCATCGGACTTAAAGGGGTAGTTCATCCAAAAATGTAAATTCTCTCATTCACATATGCTGATGCCTCAGATGTATTCTGTCTTTCTTCAGCAGAACACAAATTAAGATTTTTAGAAAAATGTTGAAGCTCTGTAGGTCCTTATATTGTAAGTAAATGGGTGCCGTCAATCTGCTGTCTGATGGTCCAAAAGTCATATTTAGGCTGCATAAAACTCAATCACGACTCAATCAATTAATGTCTTCTGAAGTAATTTTTTTTTTAACTTCAAATCGTTGCTTCCGCCCAGCGCTGGGATGCTGTTAGAAATGAACTAATTCTCGCCTGTCATTTGTTCCTCTGTTGATTACAAAGTGCTTCCAACTTCACGCGTGAATGCACCATATAGCGCTTACGACACTGATGTGTCAACTGCTGACAGGAAGTGACTGACAAGTGTCAGTCACCTCCGCTTCTGAGACCGTCAATCTGTGCATCTGATCACGTGACTCGTTGTGCATGACACCGCGGAGACTCACAGCATGTGGAGGCTCATGCTACTCTCCACGATCCACACCCAACTCACCACACGCCCCATTGAGAGAACCACTAATCACCACCATGAGGAGGTTACCCCATGTGACTCTACCCTTCCTAGCAACCAGGCCAATTTGGTTACCCCATGTGACTCTACCCTCCCTAGCAACCGGCCCAATTTGGTTGCTTAGAAGACCTGACTGGAGTCACTCAGCACACCCTCTAAATTGAAACCAGTGTCAAAATAATTGTTTTCCTAAAAATGATGACAGTTATGGGTCATTTCCATCACACTAATAGAGTTTGTTTAAAAGTGAGTGTGGATAAAAGTGTCAGTAAAGGGCATGCTTGAGATAACATTTGAGAAAAAGACAAATCAAGGGAAATATCACTTTTTATTGGTTGTCATTTCCAATCAAGCTGTAAGTTTGCTAAATTATGCAAAAAGTGTGAAAATATGAATTACTTGTGTGTATTTAAAATGCATATATTGCTAGCTATGAAATTAGCCATTTTATTTGAAAAGCGCTAAAAATGTCATTTCCGGCACAGAATTCTATAGATGATGTGCTTGAAATGACACTGTGGTGGGAATTGTCATGACAAAAATGTGCACGCCTGTGACTACACAGCTTATACTACCATAACGCCCACCTCTTTTCACAGATTAGCATGTTACTAGACTCACATGTTCCTTTTCTACTTCCTTTACATGATTAATGCCTCCTCACCCCACCACCAAACCGCTCTATTTTTAGCTGCCATGTCAAAAGGGGGCCGCAGTTCACACGACGGATGAAATCATCACATACAGTCTCTTTGTTTCACTGTTAACGCAGAGAATCAAGTCTGTGAAATGGAAATGAGTGTCGCTTGTTGTCTTTGTGACTAGCACTCGTGTGAATGATTTCTCTCAGACGCTGGAATCCCGTCAAGTTCTGCCGAAAACTGGAGTGAGTAAGAGAGAGGAAAGAGAGAACAAAAACCACACAGAAGACAAAAACAGATTCCCACAAGAGAGGGAAAAAAGTGTTTAAAAATGTCCAGACAGGTGAGTCTTCTGTGTGCTAGACAGACATTGTTTAGGTGAGGTGGATTTGGATCGGCTGATAAAGTGTGGCTCTCCGGCATTTCTGTGCCATCACATAGGTGGGCTGGGGGCATGCCAGGCACTGGCAAACACTCTTGCTGCGGTGGCAGCTGAGGCACGCTATTTTGATGCGGTTTCAGGATGTTACATGCCGGTTGTTTAGTCAGAAACATCCCAACATGGCTTCCCTGCTAAAAAACGTCCCCGCATTAGCAATGTGACACGTGAAGTGTTTAGTGGCGCTACAGCACAATTTTTTTGTCTTATTTTTTGTATAGGTTGATAAAAAGTTAAGTTGATAATTAAATTAATTTACAAACTTGCGCAGTTAGATTGGGATAACATGTCAAAAAACAAAAGTGGATCGCCCCTGTTATTTGCTCTTATTTTCACCATTTGCAAAGGGGGACATTTTTTAAAAAACAGCTGAAATGAATAAAGGCAAAGGGTTGGGAGATGTGTGTGATGTTTTATTTATTGTCTGATTATATTTTGTCTCCTGCTGCCCGATACCTTGCTTTCCTCTTGTGCTCTCTGTGTATTTCATTGGCTGTGGCTCATTGTTGGTCTTGGGACGATGCTGTGCACACATGATGACAAGACATCAAGATATCAAGCAGGTTTGAAATCTGTCATAGTGTCCACGACTAGTCTCAGCACGTCGCTTGAGTGCACACAATACACAACTGTTTGATGCGAGATCTGAGACTTCTCATCGCAGACCAGTTGCAGACTCAAAACCTAAAGTAGACGAGCTTGAGTCCTATAGGCATCTTTAGAGTTTTCACAAAGAGAATTGAAATGTCGAGTTTTTACTCTTATTGTCAATGTTATTTGGATTGGCCTATCTGGCCGCAGTGTTTCCACAGAAACTGTGTATGAAAACCAGAGAAATGAACTAATGTCAGCGCCTCGCGGGTCATTGTGTCCACATCCTGCTCCGTATAATTCCAGACGATTTCTCAGAGGTATGCGTTGGACTGCGGCCCAGGTATGCATATCCTCTCCCGTTCCTAAACAAAGTGAAATGTTAATAACAGGCTTTGCTTGGATACTTCAAAACACAAGTTCAAACTCTCTCTCTCTCTCTTTCTGTTGTTTGTGCACATCTGGATTTCAGTAGGAAAGGCCGTGTGGCGTCTCCTCCTCCACTGGCAGTCGGGCTGAAGCTTGTGGGAAGAAAATAATCCAGTGTCATCCGATGCAGCGTGGAAAACTGACGGCCAAGCCAGGCAGGGTATGCCGCAATGGGAGGAGGAGGTTTCTGGAAGTTTGAGTTCAACAGGATCTTTGCCAAACATTGTGTTTGCTTGTGTGTAGATCAAAATGTGGTTTTACTCTTGTGGTTGTGTGCATGTGTGTTTGGGTTGGCGTTTGCTAAAACTACTCTGTATTTGTGTAGGCAGCCGTGTTCAACCAAGACTGGAAGTGTTTGTGCGTCTTTATGGATCGAATGTGTGAAAATCTTCCTTCAGTGTTCTCTTCGCCAGATATTTGCAGCCCAAAGTGACTCAAAATTGTCAAAATAAAAAATGCATGACTGTTAGCTTTGAGGTCATCTATATGGTATTATATTCCTTATAACTGGCAACATAAACTCATAGCAGGTATACACATTTGAAATCTTTCAGTAAAATTGACTAAAAACACAGATGGCATTATATTTTTGTCTTCAAAATTCTCCCTGGAATGAGAACGTACCTCCCTCTTAATTATAAATAACAACTTACTATAACGTCAATGTGAAATATTGTTCCCGACACATTGTACTCTTATTAAAATACATAATTCTGAACGAAACGTGATTTTTAACGAGAAAGAATGTATTTTTACCCACTGGGAATTGATTAGATTGTTAAAAGTTTGAATATGACAGATGGCTGGATGGGGGATCCTTTATCCACAAACCATTTTGTCTTTTGTCCATTTCAGACTTTCATAGTATACTCTTTTGACCACGTGCCCATACAGTCGCATTCAACGCATGTGCACAACGACTGCTTTATGATACTCTTTAAGCACCGAAAAGCTTCTTTTAACATAGAAACACTAGCCTGAACACGGACAGTCCACGAGTGCTGTGCTGATGACGAAAGTTGCATCACGTGCAATGTGCGTGATACGTACTGGCACGTGGAAAACCAAACTTGAACTCAAAGAAATATTTTGCCACCGGTAGTCCATCGTGCTAAATTCACGATCGCGCTGATTCCCATTGAGATGACTTTATTTTGCCCGTGTAAATCTGTGAAGTGAAGGTATGTGTGAAATTATGTAAATTTGGCTCATTGTAGATTGCACTTCATTAGCAAAACATGCGCTATTTGCGCAGCGCAATAAAAATGGCGCTACTACTACCTGATAAAGGCGGTAAACAGAATTGTATTCAAAAGAGATGTTTGTGTACATACTATTGATGGTTGCATCAGTTATTCATACAGTACATAGAGCTGGGAACCAGCCAGCAAGATCGGAAATGTGCGCACAAATTGCATTCAGCACCGTTGCATTTGGGCGCTAAACTAGCGCAAACAGCGCATGCAGTGAAACAGCTCTGAATTAAAGACAGGAGAAATCGAACAAAATTTTGCAGGGTTGAAACGTAAAATACAAAAAATCTATTTGCCAATGATGTAAGAAACAACAACTTAATTCATAGGGAACACAAGTTTCTTTTTCTTATTCACCAACCACCCGCAATCTAGTTTAAGTAGACGCAGTGAGTGTTTAAATAAAGTCATTGTCATTCCTTTATGTGCAAACGCCCCTCCTTTCTCTGTAAATTAGGCTCATTATATACTGCGCTTCATTCACATACCAGGATCTGTGTGAATGTGTTTACTAGAAGCTAATGCTTTAAAACTGTGACACCAGACATTAGCACAACTCCAGCCCATCTTCCTTGACCTTTGACACACTCTCTGTCTAGTTACGGAGGGCGGCACGATAAAAACCAGCATTTAAATGGAGACTTGTCACGTCTGTGAATGGACTCCCACAGTTTGTAAGTGCTATTTTAGTAGCACACATCCAGGAAACACGTCCTGACCTGCGTTCGTAAATATCACAGCAAAATGTAGCTAGTTAAAAGAGACATGCCATGGAAAACATGCCACAATCCCTCATTAGCTGTTTCTGTGTGGCGGCTATTTGAGGAAGTTAAACGGTGGATGGCTGGCGTTTGTTATAATGGAGTTAAACACATTTCAAGATCATCTTTCTTTCCAGGAGGAAAGGCCAGCGTGTCAAGGCTCGCGTTCTGGCTGCAAATAGCAGCGCTGGTTGAGCTGGTATTTTGAGCGTTCGCTGATGACTGTGGAAACTACAGTCAGCATCTTTGAGCAACGGTGTGGCCTTACGAAAACGTACAGTGATGGTTTCAGATGGTAATACCATGGCACTTTAATATACAGTATATACCATGGTATTTAAATGGTACTCTTAGGTAAACCATGCTATTCACATCGTAGTAGTGCCCAAAAACAATTGTCCAAAACCACAGTAATAAATACCATAGTATTTTTTGTGAGGGTGAGAAGGCACAGTTACATAAAAAGTAGGTAAATTTAATAATAACTTTTTTTCACTGTTTATGGGGTCTGGCTAGCTGGCAAAAGTTATTTTATTGGCTGAATGAGCTTTAAAGATGCAGTTAGCGATTTTAGCTGTTCTGTAACTTCCACGAGCTGAACGGTTGGATTAGCCACGCCCCCTCTTTCCAGAACCTTGGCACTAAACAAGTTAATGGTTGTAACATGTCCTCTCCTTTAAGAAGGCACTCAATGCTCGAGTCCGAATCATTAGTGATGAAGTCTGAGACATGAGTGAAATCCATGCACTGATGTCCATTGTTAATACTTAAAATGACAAAGTCCGCTCAAAACCAATGTCATGAAAGTATCAGACTGATCACAGGGTGATTTCAGCAACAGTAGGTTGAAAGTTTTGCTGCTGAAATCGGACATTGCTTACCGAAATTCGAATCACTGCCCCCAGTGGCCGAAGCCGAAAGTGTTGTTTCCGGTTGAAATGTCCACAGTGTCGCCAAAAGCGAGTTGTTTTTTTGGTTGTGAATGATGTAATATGGTGAACAGGAATGTATATTTTATTAACTCTGCTCCCTAACCAAACCCCAACCCTTAACTTAACCACAAGTGGATGTTATTTAAGATGTAATTTAAGAGCGAAAATCCAATGTCCGACTCGCACGCAGAACCCGGTTCTCTGAGGCTCATTAGAACTAGAGGGAAATGTATTCGCACTTAAATTGATGCAAAACTGTCTGATGGAGGATGCAGCAGATCATCTGAATGGGGTTAAATTCATAACACAGGAACTTTCAGATGCAACCTGGTGATTTCCAGTGTGAGCATGTTGGAAATGATTTAAAATGAACCCTTTTGTTCATTTAATTGTGGTATTGTGATTAAAGAAAATGAACTAAACTGATTTCCATATTTAAAAAATTATAAAATATATGCACAAAGGCATAAACAGGTGGTAAGTTTAGGATCCTTTGGAAATGCTAAAATGGTTATTTACCATTAAGTGCGTTTAAACTTGTACATAAGTGCTTTGGCTTTGCCTGTGTGAATTGGTTATATTTAGCGGTCAGTAATCAGTGGACTGATATCTGCTATACGTGTGCATACACTGACGCGCATCACATTTCACTGAGAGAGTTCAAACAGACAGATCAGTTTATTTCCTCAGAAAAAAAGGTTGATTTATATAAGCTGATCGGGTGTCTGTAGAACTAGTCAAGTATGCTTTCGTGGCACTAAATAGCGTGCATGTCCGAGGTGGGACACTAGATCCGGTTCTGGGAGAAACGCCAAGCACTTGACAAGGCAAGAGGGATTCTGTGGCTCAGGTTCAAGTGAACGAATCAGCACCAAAAACATTCACGTAAACACATACCATTTATATTTCTTAGTAAGTTGCCTCACAGTCTACTGCCTATATAGGCAGCTGCCCTCTAAGGCAGCATCCTGACTTAAATGGACTCTCTTAAGTGACTCAATTTGAATGCCCTGCGTAGACAGAAACTCTTTGAGGAAAGAAATAGTGCACAAGACACTTGTGTTTGAAATTTGCATGTTGCTAAACTAATGATAAAAGATGTGTCCCAAATGATGCCCTATACACTATGCACTTGACCGTAGTGTATGAATTTTCAAAGTGTAGCATTGCCCCAAATGGAACATTCAATATTGTTTTTCACTATGCAGAAGCATTCACAGTTTAACAGCTGACGGAAGTGTTGTTTCAACCACATGTGATGTGTTGCTGCTAGCTTTAGCATGTTAGCCAAACTCAGTTCAACACTTATATCTCAAATAATATACATATTCTCACAGCCTGGGGTGATGGCAAAGCATTCAACTCACATCTTTAAGGTTGTCTTCACTGTAGTTTTACTAATTGCAGCATTCACATTAATTACAATATTTTTAAGCTCATTTAAGTACTGATGATGTGTACTGAATCGCACACTTCGGCACTATTCTATGTCTTTTTGTATTGTTAGTAGTGCAAGTAGTATGTTTACACTGAAAAAGCAACAAAAAGAAGTGCACTAGGAGTACCCGGATGATGTACTACTTAAACTGATAAAAGTGTGTGGACTGTTGGACACTTCATGCATTCAGCTCTCACGGCTTGCCGTACATAGCGGAAGGGGCGGAGTTCCCTGGCCTGACAAAACAACACAAATGTTTGGTAAAATATTAGATTTTTGTTATTAACACTTTTTATTGATTCTTGTATAAAAAAACAGAATAAATAATACATATATATAAAAATTTTAATTTGATTGAGAATATGCTATAGATGCTTTATTGTATGTACGGTTATATAAATATTATATATTACATATTAATATTATATACTGTATTTAAATATGAATTTAGAAAATAATAAGGTATATTAAATCTTTTAAGTACTTTATCACAATGTTTTTTCTTTGCCTTCTTTGTTAAGGATACATGAGTCTCCTTTTGAAGGTGCCATAACAGCCTAAATGTCAGGAGCGCACATATGATGCCTAAAAATGCTGTCTATGTAGGCAACTCACCAGGACTTGGGACCGAGCCATGGTGTCCAGGTTCCTGGAAAACATCCCGTCGTGTTCTAAGAGGAAGAACTGTCTGTGTGCCAGCTCAGCAGCTCTCATGAGCTCAAACACACACACACACACACACACACACACACACACACACACACACACACAGACACTCGACCTTACATAGCCTCATCAGCTGATGTGATGTTGTAATTGTGAAGGTCTACCTCTCTGTAAATGACTCATGGAACGCCTCTTTGCTGTTTTTAGCACAAGTTCAACACTGTTGATGTCAAAGAGCATCTGCACTAATGAGATAATGCAGTAAAAGAAATTCAAAATGACCAGATATATGCAGCTTACATTGTCAAAAACGATGCATAGTCATTGTCATGTCTGACTCACAGCTTGTTTCAGCCTCTGTTCGATTTGATTTGATTTGTGGTTTAGCTTGTATGTGACACTCCAAATGAACTCAAATGATCAATCAACAATGCTGTGTGACCCCTGGACTTCGCTAGTTAGTGCTGAGTGACTCCAGCCAGGTCTCCTAAGCAACCAAATTGGCCCGGTTGTTAGGGAGGGTAGAGTCACATGGGGTAACCTCCTCGTGGTCGCTATAATGTGGTTCTCGCAATCGGTGGGAAACGTGTGCCATGTCTCCGTGGTAATGCGCTCAACAAGCCACGTGATAAGATGCACGGATTAATGGTCTCAGACGCGGAGGCAACTGGGATTCGTCCTCCACCACCCGGATTGAGGCAAATCAATAAACGACCATGAGGACTTAGTGCACATTGGGAATTGGGCATTCACATTCTACGCGTTCACTGTATTTTCACTTTTGTGTAATTCTAAATATATTTGGCAATTACAGGTTATTGTGTAAAACTAATATTACGTAGCTACAGTGAGACTCTGGACAGAAGAACACCCAAGATACTCTCATGACAACTCGCAAGTCATACAAGTTTCATACGACTCGTACGCTATGTAGGATTCGGCGTGTCTGTACAGCTGGAGTTGCGCTGACTGCCCCCTACTGCATCAAGGTGGCTCATCAAGCATAAACACAGCCGATGGTAGGAACATACCTTATTACAGAATTTACGTACAGGTCGGAAGCATGATAAATTGTGTAAAAAAATTATACATATAATTAATCGCATTTAGTCACATTTCTGCTTAAATTTTATTGCCAATTGTCGCTCTTTTGGTTGCAGTTATGCTGGTCGTTGAACTCTGGTAACAGGAGATTAGGTTCCCACAACAGCTAATTTATGGAAAAATCAGTGTTCCCCATGAATTTCAAAAAGGAATCTTGTGACGTCACAAAAACATCATACACAGCTGAGTGTGTGCGTATGCGTGTCTCTTCAAAAGTTATCGAGTGTTTTTGAAGGATGCAGAATATGGTCATGTATTTTTAATGACAGTAATGTCACGTCAAGTCAATTTTATTTGTATAGCGCCTTTCACAACACACATCGTTTCAAAGCAGCTTTACAGAATATTAGCATTAACAGACGATAAAACTAATGTCTATAAAGTCGATTAATCATCATTGTGTAATTTAGATCAAATACGATTTTTAATAGTGTTTAAAAATAATTAAATGATAATTGTATTTATAACCCCAGTGAGCAAGCTGTAGGCGACTGTGGCAAGGAACACAAAACTCCATAAGATGTTGATTAATGGAGAAAAATAACCTTGGGAGAAACCAGACTCACTGTGGGGGCCAGTTCCCCTCTGACTTACCCCACCATAACACTAAACCAGACTCACTGTGGGGGCCAGTTCCCCTCTGACTAACCCCACCCTAACACTAAACCAGACTCACTGTGGGGGCCAGTTCCCCTCTGACTTACCCCACCCTAACCCTAAACCAGACTCACTGTGGGGGCCAGTTCCCCTCTGACTAACCCCACCCTAACCCTAAACCAGACTCACTGTGGGGGCCAGTTCCCCTCTGACTAACCCCACCCTAACCCTAAACCAGACTCACTGTGGGGGCCAGTTCCCCTCTGACTAACCCCACCCTAACCCTAAACCAGACTCACTGTGGGGGCCAGTTCCCCTCTGACTAACCCCACCCTAACCCTAAACCAGACTCACTGTGGGGGCCAGTTCCCCTCTGACTAACTTCATCAATATAATGTATGCATTACATTTAGTTTCTTTGATTTCTGTTTACGTGGAACGCTTGACTACAACACGCTTATTTACATTAAGCAAAATGCATATTTGCAATAAGACAGCAAAAATTTGTAATACGTTAAAAGTTATGGTTTTATATTTAAATATTTATATAGAAATACAGAAATATTTCTCAACATGTCAAAGGGGACGACCTGACGGTGAGTAAATGATGACAACATTTGATATTTTGGGTGTACTATTCTTCTCTGAACAAGTCTCCTGAACCGTGAAAGAGCAATCTCTGAGCAAAATGCAAGAAAACAGTATTTACATGTGTGGCAGGGCGGAGGGCAGGGCCGGGTCGTTATCCTACACACCCGGTCCCGTATTAGGCTAATTAAGCCACCGTGAGGGATAAAGGTCAACTGTAGAGGATCGTGCGGGAGAGAAAGATTGTTTACGGGCATGTCCCTCATGTGTGTGTTTGTCTTTTAAGTTTATCATTAAACCATTATTTAAATCGTCAAGCCGGTTCTCGCGTGGAGGTGAGTGTGAGTGTATGTCTGTCTATGTGTGGCCCTGCGATGGACTGGCGACCTGTCCAGGGTGTCCCCCGCCTTTCGCCCGATGTTAGCTGGGATAGGCTCCAGCCCCCCCGTGACCCTGTACACAGGATAAGCGGTTGACGATGGATGGATGGATGGAAGCCGGTTCTCGCCTCCTCCTTTCCATTGATCCTTTACAACATGACATTTAAAATAGTAAAATAGTTGGGGTGAGTGATGTCTTCCAATTGTCTTCACTGAACACATCATGAATAATTCATTATAAAACACATGTTCCTCTTTTGTCAGGTTCTCTCATTGGCTCTCCCAGAGGGAGTCGCTCGCATGAATCGGGATATCTCACTGGGTTATTCTGTAATCCTCAAATGTGGAAACATCATTCCTACACCGATGTCGTCATTCCCAGACACAAACATGCCCTAAACAACTGTCAGCAGATTTGAGCCGCCATTACTGTATTGAAACTCTGAGAATTTGGGAGGGGAGCACGCGCCTTCTCATTACGATTGTGAAGCCACAAGGAGGATTAAAGCTCAAACGCTGTGGTTTTTTTATGATGGAAAAAAGACGATTCTTCAGTTCTGGGATCTGGGTTCAGTGTTCCTCAGTCAATCACATAAAGACTTTTTAAATATCAGGTCATTGCTTCTCAGACAATGAAATACCAAGAAAAGCTCATTGTAAACATGTTAACATGTTTTCTGGAGTTTCAATGCTTTTCTGTCCAAAAACAAAGATTTCATAGATTGAAATATGCTGAAACGGTTAGAGAGGCAAGACCGAAATGTGTGTCCTTATTAAGGGGTAGTTCACCCAAAAAATGAAAATTCTCCCATCATTTACTCACCCTCATGCCATCCCAGATGTGTATAACTTCCATTCCTAGAGCCACCATATTTGCTTTACAATTTTCCCATTCATAAGTATAACAGTGACCCACTTCATCCAGTACGGGCTCTTTTTCAATCCATTTATATTATGCTTCGAATCTTCTAATCTGTTCGGTTTTCTTGTTGTCTCAAAGTTGACAAAATAGACTTTCAACAGATCAATACGGTTAATATGAGTTTTTCTCTTGAAATAAATCACCAATAAAATTGCTGACATCATCTTGTCCTTAGGGGCTGTGGCAGCGGGGGTGTGGTCAAGTGTCCGTCCGGAGAGATAGAGAGAGAGCAGTAAGGGCGCTTGCACCTGAGCTAAATAAACACCTGTTTCTGATTACAGTGAACACGAGGAAAGCATGTGGTGACCCTTGTGATCAAATTCCGGGGAAAAAAACATAGAGTGGAGGCCGCGGTTAGTTCCTGCCTCACTCATCTGCTGATTTTGGGGAGAGATTGGCCTGATTTTAGAAATGTATTAAAGGGGATTTGCGCGGATGGGTCCTGCACTTAAATAGGGAAATGTGAGATGTGTGATGCTCTGGCAGGGGAGGCGGAGCCCGGGCCGTCCTCAACAGCTCCACGTCAGAATGACGAGGGAAGGGGAGAGGCTACAGGTGGTGGTTGCGACCTCTCTGAGGCCCAAGACCAAAAAGGGGGTGAGACAGTTCCTGGGGCTGGCTTGCTAATATAGAAGATTCGTACCCAATTATTCGGACGTCACCAGCCCGCTGACTGATCTCACTAAAAAGGGAGCTTCAGACCCGGTCCAATGGACGGAGCAGTGTCTCACTCTCCCTTTTGTGTTACAGATGGACGCTTCAGACAGGGGGCTGGGGCCGTGCTCTCACAGTTGGGGGAGGGAGAGGAGCGCCCAGTGCTGTACATTAGCCGCAAGCTTTCATTGAGGGAGACTAATTACAGCACCGTAGAGAAGGAGTGTCTTGCCATCAAGTGGGAAGTCCTCACCCTCTGATACTACCTGTTGGGGCAGGCCTTCACCCTCTGTTCGGATCACGCCCCACTCTAGTGGCTCCACCGCATGAAAGACAGCAATACGCGGATAACCAGTTGGTATCTGGCTCCTCAGCCATTTAAGTTCAAGGTGGTCCACAGATCGGGAGCGCAGATGGCGGCCGCCGATTTCCTTTCCAGAAATGGGGGGGGGGGAGTGGTAGGCAGTCTGGATGTCTCCCCAGACTGAGTCGGGCGGTGGGGATATGTGGCAGCGGGGGTGTGGTCAAGTGTCCGTCCAGAGAGAGAGAGAGCGTGGTAAGGGCGCTTGCACCTGAGCTAAATTATGCCTAACACCTGTCTCTGATTACAGTGAACACGGGGAGAGCAGCATTAAAGAGCCACATAGCCAGCAGACCTGGGAGAGAGAGTGTGGATCAGAAATTTCTGTGAACCTGAAGTGTTGAGACTAATGAATATTGTGAGGCTGAAACCTTTGTGCAAATCTAAAAGTTATTTTCCCACTGTGAAGCTGGCATGCTGTGGTGCCTTGTGAAAGCTAAATAAAAGTAGTCACTTGAGTTGAAGGAACCTGTTGACTGGTGTCGTCCCATGGAACCTTTACAGAGGCATATACACATTTTTTGTTCAATAAAAACAGGATGTCCAGTCCTAATGCCACCTGTTTCTGACTAGTAATGGCAAGTAGCAAATCATGGTTTGTGGCAAATCATGGCTAAAGTCTCGAATTAGCCATATTTGCTAGTTAACATGATCCCTGTGAAATAACATTTTGAGTGTGAACTAGACTCATTAAGTTGCATTAAAATTGTTTTTTTTGTAATGAGTTGCGCATGAAAACGCAAGAGACACAACACAAGAAGTGGCAGGGCGGAGGGTGATGCTACACACCTGGCCCCTAATCAGGCTAATCAAGCCTCAGAGAGGGATAAAGGCCGACTGAAGACGGCAGTGCGACAGAGAGAGAGAATTACGGACAGCTGTCCGACACCTGTGTGTGTTTGTCTTTTTTTTTTTATATTAAACTATTATTTATATTGTCAAGTCGGTTCTCGTTGCCTCCTTTCCATTAACTCCTTTACATTAATGTCTTTACACTGGTGCCAAAACCTGGGAAAGAGGAGGGATGCACCATAGTGGAATTTTCGGCACTACCATCAACCCCAACGGAGCAGCCGCTGCCATCCACCGGAGGACGGAGGAGCCCAGCTACCTGGAAGCGGAGGAAGGGTCACCGACCGCAAGAGGAGGAGGAGCTCCCAACCAACTGCCTGGAGCAGTTACCGCTGCCAGGGGTGGGAGAGACCCCTACCATCCACCAAAAACACTGTGGGGCATTCCATCTGCCAGGGGCCGGAGGTCTGCCTTCAATCCGTCTGGGGAGGCGTGGCTGTCGGCCATTTGAGGGTGGAGTAGTGGCCGAGGACCAAACTACGGCATATCGGAGAACCGGCGAGTAAGTGTTTTTTGGGGGGGGTTTCTCACACTGGGACATCCACAACAAAATATGATACTCCAGATGTTGAAAAAATTAAAGAGATAATAACATAACAAATAACTTCACACACAAGTGAAAAACTTTTTTTTTGATTTTTAGAAGTTTAGATGATAAAGTCACAAAATGACAATAATCATACAGTTTTCATTAAAACACTGTTGACAGATATGAAAAAAGCACTGCTGTTAATAATGCATTAACAATGTTTTTTTCCAGCTTGAGCAGCGTGAGCTGAAAATACTGAAGACCTGTACAACAAACTGCTATACTAACGGCTTAATTACCTCGTTTTTACGCATCCTACTGTATATATGTGCTATTAATTAGCTATATAAACTTAATATCAGAGCTTGTATCTGCACAGACGAATGAAGCGAATGAACAAGTGAACTTGATTTTAAGCGCTAGTCAGAATATGTAACTTGCGATGTGAATACGCCGTTCCTTAAAAATGCGCTACATTTTTGTTAAAAGACAATAAATAAATAAATTATTAACTGTTTTGGGTGAGCTGTCCCTTTAAGAACGTCTGAGCCCTTGGTGAAAAATTTAATAGTTTATGGAAAAAACGAATGGGATTTTTTTACTTATGAAAATAAACCGTTGTGCTGTGTGAGATGTATGAGCTGTTGAAAAATAATGTAATTCAGGCCAGGGTCAAGAAACTGTCCAGAAAATCTCTTTCCCATATCGATAACACCTCAGTGAGGACCAGAATGAGTCCTGAACCGACCACGAGCCAGTCACTTGTGAGCTGTCATTGAGAGAGACAGTTGCCCATGAGGTGTGACAGCAGCTGCTCCACTGCAGCTCCATAAATAACCCGAGTGACAAGATAACCGACCTGCTCTCATCATTAGCATGTCAGCAATACTGCATGACGCTGTCACACTGGGGGTTCTGTCAAATCTCTCCACTGGACCTGACCAGAGCACAACGCTGTCACCAAACAACTTCTGCTAAAGACAGCAACCAACATTTTGCCAATTTGCCCTTAGAGTGTAAAAAAAGTTTTAAAGCTCAGAGGTTGCTCTTTTACAGCTCAGAAGACATAATGGAGTTGTTATGTTTCAGTTATTTAAGTTATGTTTTGTTCAACAGATGTTTCTGCTAAAATTTCTTGAGACTATGTTATCTTATCAGATTTCAACCCCAATTCCAAAAACAGTTGGGACAGTATTATAAACATCTCTGTGTCTCTTTGGTCTCTTTTGGGAAATGGGCCCATCAGGTCTATTCCTAACTTGTACCCTGGCTGTACCACAGGTGTTGACTGTATGTATTCTGCCAATTTTGAGACAGAGGGCTTATGTTTCTGGCACACTTGACACTCTTTACAGTGTTTCCAAACATCAGATCATAAGTAGGGCCAATAAAAATCTTCCACCATCCTCAGCAATGTTTTGAGTCGACCAAGGTGACCACTCAAAGGGTTAGCATGTGCATACTTCAGGAACTCTCCTCGCAGGCATGCAGATATGCCTAACTGAAGTTGTTCTTTCTGTCCACCTGGGACACTGCAGAATAGGAAATAATTCTGTACAACATAATGAATTCTCGAGGATCTGTGTCTGTTTGAGAGGTAGCTTTGACAGTCAACTCCTGAACCTCAGGGTTGCGCTTTGGCGATATCAGTCCATCGTAGTATTTTCTTGGCTGCGGGACAACATATCTGGAACCACGTTACACTGACCTTTTCTGTACTTGAGAGTGAAATCAAATTCTTGAGGGTGAATCTTCCAACATGTCAATCTTGATGATGGTTTAGGGTGATTTAAGACCCAGGCAAGTGCTGCATGATCTGTTACCACTTCATAAGGTCTGCATTCCAGACACAGCCTCCATTTTTCAACGGCCCACAAAACAGCCCAACTCTCTTTCTCAGGTCCTGAAAACGCTTTCTCTGCTCCATGAAATAGAAGGGAAGCATAGGCTATAACATGCTCCTCTCCTTCTATTTCCTGCATTAAAACCGCTCCCAGGCCACTCTCACTGGCATCCGTCTGTACCTTAAAAGGCTTAGAGAAATCTGGTGGGAACAAAACAGCGGCCTTAATTGATTAACTCAAATGTTTCTTTACAATCCTCAGTTCAGGTCCAAGTAGCTCCCTTCTTAATTTAGAGTGTGCAGAGGGGCTGATTTCTCTGAAAACCAGGAAATGAACTGATGATACCATCCTGCAATGCCTAAAAAACATTGCATATCTTTAAGGGATTGTGAAACTGGAAATTGGCTTACTGCTGCTGCCTTAGCAGGATCCATCTTGATTCCTTCCCCTGATACCACATGCTCTAGGAAAGTGAGAGATATTTGTACCAGATTACACTTCTCGAGGTTCAAAGACAGACCAGCTCTGAATAGGCAGCTAAAGACTTGGCTAAGGTGCTTCAGGTGTTCTCTCTCATCCTCTAAGTACACCACAATATCATAGATTTACACATAACAGCAATTTCCTTTTGAATATTTCAGCACACATTTCATCAGGCACTGGAAGGATGCAGCAGCATTCTTAAGGCCGAAAGGAAGCCATAGGAATTCAAATAAACCAGAAGACAAGACTGTATCAAAACCAAGTTTTGGTTATGCTCTCCTGCTCCATCTCCACCTGCCAGTACCACTTTTGAGATCCAAAGTACTGAAAATTCCAGCTCCATGTAAACATTCCAGGATATCCTGTATCTGGGGCATCAGATAGCCATCCAAATAACTTTTTGTATTCAATCCATGAAAATCTATACAAAATCTGGATCCTCCTCCTTTTTTGGAACAATGACAACAGGTGAAGCATATTGGTGAGGCTAAAGTTTGAATTATTTTCTTGTCCAGCATCTCCTTAATCTTGTTGTCAATAAACTGCTGCTATAGACACCCTGTATGCTCTCTTCCAGATAAGAACTTTGTTGGTAGTAATGATGCAGTGCTTGACTACTTTGGTGTGCCCTGTTTCATTTGTACAGACAGTAGGCCAATCTCTCATCAGATCCTCTAGAAGGTTTTGGATCTCTGTGGTAGTGTCAGCTTTGAGTGCTAGTTGGTGAACGGTTAATAACGTTTCTGACGACTCTTCTGGAGTAGGTTCCACTACTCTCACCATTTCAGTTGGCTCCAGCAAGACTCTTGAATTAGAGACAGGGCATTGCCTGTGTCTACCATGGCTTAAAAATATCTGCCTCAAAGTAATATGGGCAAGGTCACCACCTTAAAATCGAACCTGTCTGCATTTCACGGGTGTTAACGTGGGTTGATTTAGGGAGAGAGTCTCTGTCATTATGGGATTTTTTCTTTTGTATCTCAGAATTGGCATGGCTCCAATATTGCTTAGCTTCCTCAAAATCCCTTTCAATTTGAGTGCCAATCCTTACCAATTCGCTTACCTCCCTCACCATTCCTCGTAGTAAGCTAGCAAGTTGAGGATTACAGTTTCTGAGTATAGCCTTCACAACTTGCCTCTCTGGCATATCTTTCATCTATTTTAGGCATAGAGCTCTACAGTGGAAGGCAAAGTCCCGAATACTCTCTCTAGCACCTTGTTTTGTCTCCAATAACCTTCTAGTAGCTTCCGCTTCATAGTCGTCACGCAGAAATGAGCAAAGGAATATCTCCATAAATTGGCTCCATGTCTATACTGTTCTCCTTTCTACTAACCACCAGTCTTTTGCAGAGCCTTTCAATGCTGAAGTGAGAGAAGAGTCACTTAGAGGTCGAATGGCTAAATATTCCTCACACCATTCAGTGTAAGAAACTGGATCGTTCTCTTCACCACTGCCAAAATGCGGGAACTTAACTTTTACTGGTGGATGATCAGGATTTGCAGGTATATTTTCAGCACTGGATGAAGGAGGATGACTTGGCTGAACTTTTTGGGTTTTACTCAAGTCTTTGGTTACAGTTGGGGTAAGGAGAGTAGGAGGAGGTATTGGGGTTGACATCAACGGAGCACATGACTTTAACTTATTGTCAATTTAGACATCTCTTTTTTTAAACAATCAACTACTGACTTCCCCAAATCTTGAATACTCAGCTCTAGGATTTTATGCACTCATTCACATTTCCTCTAAATTTGATAGGTCAGATTTCATTACATTGGTTATTCAGCTCCATCAGTGAGAAACATTAACAATCTGTGATGCATCTCTCAAGGGTCATAACTCATCCATTCCTCCACTAACTCCCAGACAGATAAGCACAAGTCAAGTTCTGCTCTTTCCACAGGAGGTGGCGGTGGGGGGAAAGGAATCTCACCTGGGGTTTGAACCACCTTGTTAGTTTCTGCAATAATTACCCTCTTCAGAATTAAGGTAAAACTCACTGAATGTAGTTATGAGCTCCCTCAGGGGTTCTCTTCTAGTCACAAATGGGCCAGCTGTAAAATCAGGATTGGGTTCTTATCCTCTGCACCAGAACATTGGCTTGCCATAATTATACTGTACAAGGAAATAATAAACAATAAATAAATAAATAAATCTACAACCATTGCTGTGTCTCTTTATCTCAAAAGTAACTATAAGTATGAGTGGAGGGCTCACATGTATTACAGTGGCGGCTGCTGGTCTTTCAAAGAGGGGAAGCTCATTTTCGGCCTACATTATAAACTTATTTACCCTATTTTTTGCACTAAATCAATCTTAGGTGTTGATCTGCCCTGCTGTTTAATTCAAATTGTTTCCTCGTAAGGAAGACTTTCAAATGGCTTCGCCAAAATCAGGTCGACAATATTAGCACCGTCTGCCATCGTGCGCAGTTTCACCCGTACGACGCTAGCCTAGCCTACTGTATGAATGAATGAACGAACGAACGAACGAACGAACAAACGCTCTAAAACAAAATATATTAAACTTGGTAAAACTGAAACAAGGAATGTGGTGTATAATTGTGTGAAATGTATTATGCAAATTGACTAGCAATTTCGCCAAACAAATATAAAGAAATAGGTTGCAGCAGTTTGTCTTTCGACTACACTTGAGAAATCCGCGATGGGACTGAGCCTGAAATAGCTTCAGTGACTTCTTATAGTACAGATTCGCTGTCAATCAAAAGGAGATGCAGTCTTTCGACAGATCCTCCAATCATCACGCTGAAGCCCGGAGTCCGGGCCAGCCCACTCCTCATTCACCCCCAGAGGCGCTGAGCGTCCGTGGGCGAGACATAATCGCAGCATTTATCCAATGACCGTCTATTTTCGAGCACTGAAAAAAACTGTTCAGAGCAGCCCCATTGAAGTCAATGGGCGCTTCGGCTTCAACAGGGAAATGCACTGGCGCTACGGGAATGTATGAGAAGTAAATCGAGTCAGCCGACCTGCTATATGTAATGTAGCTGATTCTGAACGAACTTCGTCTTGAGATGAACGTGTTCTAACGCATTTTTAGTCAATAAATTGTTTACACAATAGTACATATTTGACCATTATTTTTTTGACATTAGAGGGGAAGCTGAGCTTCCCTTGCAGTCTTAAAGAAATCCCCACTAATGTATTACATTACCTTATATTTTAAACTATAAAGAAAAGTATCAAACCCTATTAACTACTGTAAGTATAAATGATAAAGAAAAGTAAATGTAAAATAAACACAAAATTACAATTCATATAAATCTATTGTTTGTTCAACAAAGCATAAATTCGAACAAAGCCCATAAAAAAATAGGAGCAATAGCTCTGAGAGTTCAAGCAGTCCTTTAAGTTCATGACATAAGTTAAAACAACTGATGCAAGTCATGAGTTTTGTGAATGAAGAAGAGATAATTTTATCTGATTAAATATCTGGAAGGTGATTTATGATCCAGATGCATCACATTTTCTCTTTCATAAACTAGTCCAAGTAACCCCACTGAACATCAGGCTCTCAGGAACAGCATTTGCAGGTTGGGTATCCCATGCACCAAGAGCTGGTGACTACAGTAACAAGGGCTATATACAAAAATCCTTAATTGAACAGCAAACCGAAGTTTCTCAACAAGAACAGCCCATGAACACGAGGAAAACCATGCTGTTCTATCTTGCTCCAAACTTTCTCACAACCTATTTCATACATAGAGCACTCCAGTGCCCCCTATCGGTGAGGAAGAAAACTGCACATTTAACAAAGCCTAGTAACAGGCTTGCAACTGTTTCAGTATGTAAAATGCGAACAAAAACAAAAAAGGAGAATAAGGCTATATTGAAAACACTACAACAACACATTATTTGATGTTTTTTTACCTTGTGAAGTTAACTGAGCCTTTGGATAAGCCAAAGATACTCCAAAGATACCAAATGAGCTTGGCATAAAAATGGCATTAAGCCTCAATATATCAACTACATTAAACATGTGCGACCTCGCATCCATACGTGTGGCCGTTGTATTTTGGCTTCGTTATACCCAATGCATTATTTACTGTAAATTAATTAAAACTAGGGCTGTCAATCGCTAAATTAATGATATGGTGTCCCGATTAATTAATCGCGATTAATCGCATGTACAAATATTTGCTGAGGAAGCCCCTCATATAACAATAATTCAATATATAATGATTATACATATTTATATCAATATATAATTATACATAGTTATCTTTTAAAATGTAAAATATATATATATATATATATATATATATATATATATATATATATATATATATATACCGTAATTTCGGACTATAAGCCGCAACTTTTTTCCCACGCTTTGAACCTCGCGGCTTATACAATGACGCTGCTAATATATGGATTTTTCCCGCTTTAAAATTTTATTAAAAAAAAAAACATTCTGTGACGTGCTCAGTTTTTTGGCGTGAAGCTTTCATTAGACCAATGAAATTGCCGAACGGGTTAAGGTCAAACAATTATTTTTTGTTTAGCCTACTGTTTAGATTAAATCGAAGGCTCAAACTTCCCATCATTCTGATTACGGTAGTAATTTTGTCACCCTCACCATGGCAAAGACATGGAGAAACGCATATGATGCTGCTTTCAAGTTGAAGGCGATTGATCTGGCTGTTGGAGAAGGAAATAGAGCTGCTGCACGGGAGCTTGGTCTTAATGAGTCGATGATAAGACGTCGGAAACAGCAGCGTGAGGAATTGACTCTAAACTAAAGCTGAGGCTATTCAACTCCGACACCGAAGGAGATGACTTCAGTGGTTTCAGTGCACAGGACGAGGAAGATAGTGACCAATGACTTTCTTGGTAGGCTACTGTTTACTGCAAATGTTTTATTACAAGCCGTGTGTGGCAGCGGGGGCGTGGTCAAGTGCCCGTCCGGGAGAGAAAAGCTGTAAGGGCGCTTACACCTGTGCTAAATTATGTCTAACACCGGTGTCTAATTTCAAGTGCCCTGCTTCACGTGTCCTTGGGAAAACTGTCACACGGGCACCAGTGTGACAGTTTTCAGCAGGGCACTTGATGTTCCAGGTAAGGCTTTTAATGGCCACAACAATGTTTACAATCAATTTTATAAAGTTTCTCAATTCTTCTATGCGCCAACACTAGACTGACGTGTGTCACTCTCTCAGCTCTGTGGCTGCTGCCTTTTTATGCCGCTCTCCCCATGCTTACTGAAATTAGACACCGGTGTTAAGACATAATTTAGCTCAGGTGTAAGCGCCCGGGCGCTTGACCACGACCACGCCCCCGCTGCCACACCGTGTTTCGTTAAAGCCTGTGTAAAGTTCATTTGTTTCAATGAACCAGTAGGCACCTGCGGCTTATAGACAGGTGCGGCTTATTTATGTTCAAAATCATATTTTTTGTAAAAATCAGTGGGTGCGGCTTATATTCAGGTGCGCTCAATAGTCCGGAAATTACGGTATATATATTCAGATAATTAAAATGCTTTACATTCCTGTAGCAGAATCATTATAAGACAAAAATTGGCTTTAGAATACAATGTATTGTTTACGACCATATTATTGATCATAAGTCAAACATTGACACACAGTTCACAGTAATCCATTACACAAGTGAATTTATCAGTCAGTTGAGATTTATGATGAGGGCTTGTTTAAGAGCCTGTCAATGTACACCTGCGTCAGACGTCTCGGGTGTGTTGCGTCATAAACGTATAATGTTTAGGTCACTGTGTCAAGTTAAATATAGTTTAATATTCAATATTTAAACACATCTTGAGATCTCTTAGATCGGATTTGAGCTCCATCAAGTGTTTGAACACAAGAACGTAACGCATGTTTGTGTTGTTCTGCTGAAGTGTTTCTTCACTGTATAAACTCTGTGTTGCTCATACATCTGAAGTTTCACTTACTGCCCCCTGGAGGAAACAGGTGGTACTACAAGCTTGAATTTCTCAGGAATATTTCTTATTATGGTCCGTGGGCATTGAGATTAATTGCATTAATTTTTTTAACACGTTCTTTTTGTAAAATTAATCGCACTGAATTAACGCGTTAAATCTACAGCCCTAATTAAAACCAACTGAATACTGTTCACAACACCCTACACTGTCATTTAAGGGTTTAACTTCTGCCGCATCACGTGACACAACAACATGACATCGATTTCCGTGAAGTGCTACTAAGGGCGCAATGCCAGCAAAAGTGCCTCTGGTAAGAAACCTCTTACCAGAGGCAAAACATTTTTTGATTGAAACCTGTTTGGTTGTAGAGAGTAGAGTCTCTAGTTTTGTTTGATATGCCACTTTAAAAAATTCATTCATTTTTCACTCGTCAGCACACTGATAAACATGAAGGCCGCATATGTGGAAAATGGCACCAAATTCCCTCAAAAGTTAAAAAAGCATGTTAGTTATTTTTAATAACTTTCAACTATAACACATCTGTGGGTCATTTCGCTTCATTTTAATATACATTTTGTTATGTTTAATTTTGTTATCACTGTACAATACGGTTCTATTCATTAACATTAATAAATGCATTTCTGTATATTCACTGAACATTATCACATTGAGAATAAATGAGTTAAAAACTAATAAATGTGTCTTTCAGAGGCTTTATATGGCGTTAGGATGAAAATAAGGTGCATTTCAAACTGTTCTGAGACCAGTGCAGACAGACAGCACACTGGAGGTTAAGTCATGCACTAAATAGGGAGCAAGGGAGCATCCTATAGCTCTACTATAACTGTTCTGAGACCAGTGTAGACAGACAGCACACTGGAGGTTAAGTCATGCACTAAATAGGGAGCAAGGGAGCATCCTATAGCTCTCTATAACTGTTCTGAGACCAGTGCAGACAGACAGCACACTGGAGGTTAAGTCATGCACTAAATAGGGAGCAAGGGAGCATCCTATAGCTCTACTATAACTGTTCTGAGACCAGTGCAGACAGACAGCACACTGGAGGTTAAGTCATGCACTAAATAGGGAGCAAAGGAGCATCCTATAGCTCCCTATAACTGTTCTGAGACCAGTGCAGACAGACAGCACACTGGAGGTTAAGTCATGCACTAAATAGGGAGAAAGGGAGCATCCTATAGCTCCCTATAACTGTTCTGAGACCAGTGCAGACAGACAGCACACTGGAGGTTAAGTAATGCACTAAATAGGGAGCAAGGGGACCTCCTGCTTTCTAAGCAGCATAATGCGCTAAACTTAACAAACTTGTGTCACGGTTGAATTGGGGTTGTAGTTGTTCCATGGAGAATTTTATGGAAAATGCTTGTGTTCATTGAGATCTCTGACATTTGATTGCAGATTTTGTTATCTTGACAAATCCCAGCACAGTTTGAGACATTGTTGAGAGCTCTTCTGAAACTCTGGAGGAGTTTGTTTCAGGAGAAACACCTGAGGCAGTTTGCTTATTTAGCTTTAGAAAGTCTCTTTTTGCTCTTCATTTAATCACATTGCTGTCTAGGAGAAAAAAGTGAGATATTAAAGAGAGGCCATTCACGTTGGTCTGAGCTCTCCAGGTGTGCTCGTGTCCTTGGAAAACGGTGGCTCTAACACTCAGCTCACAGATCTGATTGGCTCAAGCAAGATTGAGCCATATGGCCCATCACCATTTAGCTGAGCAGTAGGTGGCATAGAAATATTCACTCGTCATGTATGGCAGTGACAGATCTGTCTAAGACTGCTGGGAGTGAGGGTACTCAGGTATACAGAAACAACCATCGTTAATTCCATAGAAATAGACCAGAAACATCTTTCTGCTCCAATCAGAACACAGATACTGTACACACAGCTGAACACGTCTCTGGTAAGTGTGAGTGCATTGTGTGAGAAGTGTGTGTGGAGTGTGTGAGAAGTGTGTGTGGCTCTTAGACAGGCGATGATCAGACAGGTGCCATCTTCTGCCAGCCCTCCCCCGTGTCGCTCTTATCTGTGATCCATCAGAGCAGCTCAACCCGGGCCAGATCTGTCTTCCTGTCGGCCCAGATAAGAGCTGTGACATTGGGCAAACAGTGCAGTAAACCGCCTCCTACCCCAAACAATCTCCTGTAATCTACTGCAGCATCTCTCCTGTCTGTTTTATCTCCCGCATTAAAAGCACAAACACGGCCAAATAGTAGACACTCTTAGATGTTTTATTACAGAGAGCTCTGCGAACATTAAAACATCATAAATGGTCTCGACTCACCGTTGCCAGCGAAATTATGACTTTGTCTGAAGCAATAAATAAAAAACATTGTGTCATCTGTGAGCTGTTAACATTTTATCAAAGACTGTCATCTTGTCAAGACCAAGAGTCGAATCAGAGAGAGACATGTTTTGACAACCTTATCGCTCTAAAATCATGTTAAGCATAAAGATTAGGATGCGATAAGAATTTCAAACAAGCAAGTTTCCTCTCAGCCAATCAAATGCTGCCAAGACGCCAGTGGATATGATGTTTTTTAAATCCCAAACTTTTTGTCCTACTTTTTGGACTCTTTGAGAAAATAGTAGATGAGAAAGATAGAGATGAGAAGTGTAGGAGGAAATAAACTGCGAGAGGGAGAGAAATATGGAGGCCGTCGGAATCGTGTTATGACTCGTCTGTTTATCTGTGAACTCGTCTAGACTGACTTCATAAAGATACAAGCATGTCTCACGGGACCAAAATTCACTTTTGCATACCGATTAGCTCTTGACAGAATGTGTCTTTTTCTTTTTGCTGCAAGTTTTATGATCTTGTGAAGTCTGAATGTTACCCATAGGCAGAACCAGACGGAAACTACAGACCTATTAGTCTTTTCAATGTTGATTTTGGGAGAAAATCTGTGGAATAGATATGGTAAAATGTGTTCAACTCAGTGTTCATATTGACAGTTCCTTATTTTAGTCATAATATTAGTCTTTGGCCAAAAATGTCCTTTAAATTTAGTGTATACTTCATCATGGCATATACATACACTGATTAAAGCGACATAACATTTTAGTCAACGAAAATAACACTTTTAACAAATACTCACATATTTTCAAAAATGAATAAACTAAATATAAACTAATATCTTTTAATACGTAAAATCAAACAACATGAAAAAAATGGCCTGAAAACCTGAACTCCTTAAAATTAACAACATATAATAGATAAGACGCTGACCGTCACACCTGGAGTCGTGAGTTTGAATTCAGGGCGTGCTGAGTGACTCCAGTCAGGTCTCCTTAGCAACCAAATTGGCCCGGTTGTTAGGGAGGGTAGAGTCACATGGGGTAACCTCTTCATGGTCGCTATAATGTGGTTCTCGCTCTCGGTGGGGCGTGTGGTGAGTTGTGCGTGGATGCTGCGGAGAATAGCGTGAAGCCTCCACAAGCGCTACGCTTCCACGGTAACACGCTCAACGAGTCACATGATAAGATGCGCGGATTGACGGCCTCAGACGTGGAGGCAACTGAGATTCGTCCTCCGCCACCCGGAATGAGGCGAGTCACTACACCACCACGAGGACTTAGAGCGCATTGGGATTTGAGCATTATAAATTGGGGAGAATATATTTAATATATCTAACATATTAGCTACTTGTAATTTTTGTTATTTATCATAAAACATTTTGTACTTTTTTTTTTTTATACTTATTTAGTGAACACTTTGTTTTAATAAAAACATATGATTATCATCATGATGCATCTTTTTCATCTCATCTTCATTATTGTTAAAAATCTTTGTCAACGAATATGGCGGTGGCCGTGTACACACATCTCTCCAGTCCATCAATGCCAGATCAGGCCCCGCTGTGACCCATGAGTCTCTTCCTCAAATTCCTGCACTGGTGACACGCCGGATTATTTCAAGATTCTGCTGAGCACAACATGACTGTGTGTGTGTTGTGAGAAGCTCTTTTACTGTAGGATGAGAAGCTGTTTTAAGACAGCAATGGAATCATGCCAGATTACCTAACAGCTTCAGCCATGTGGCTGACCTTGCAGCTGTGTGTGTGTGTGTGTGTATTACCCTTCCCTCTTTGAGCCATCTGTGAGACCAAAGATAGAAGAGACAGATCCCTCACCTAGTTCCTCCCATCCTTCCCTCTTGTTGCAAAAAACATTTTCTTAATCAGTCTTTTTTCTAGTAAAATACACACACACACACACACACACACACACACACACTCATATACACACATATACACTCACACACACACACAGACACGCATATACACTCACACACACACACAGACACGCATATACACTCACACACACATATGCACACACACGCGCTTTTATTAATATATTAATAATGACATAAATCTGAATAGAAATCTATAATATCAAAGGTTTCTTGGACAAAAACATGTTTTAAATCTGAGGGTTTTTTTTATAATAAATGAATTTGAAATGGATATATTGCAGACAAAGGTCTCAGCTGATGAACCGTGTAAAGGAAGAGGTTTTAATCATAATGCTTTTTTCTGAGAATGAACATTTATTCACTATCTTACTGTGATTTGTGTCAACTCCATCCGACACAATAAAAAGCTATTTCAATATGATTCATCCTACAAGAGTGTAAAGTCTTTAATTATCTAAGAATCATGTTCAGGATAAAATACATTCTATAAAAAAATATTTTCTCACAATTATGAAAATGCTGACGGAGTACTTGAATGTAACACAAGCTGTGAATGATTGAAGTATAAGGTGATGTATGCTGAAGTCTATGGGTCAGCTAATGCCCTGTTTGTATTTTCTATTGACATTAGCCTCTACCATATTTTGTTATACCGTATTTAATTTCTGTGTTTTATTTTGTTTTTGTGTTTTTTTTGTTGTTGTTTTTTTTAACACTGTACGGCCCCATCTACTGCTGTTTGTCATCTTTTTCCAACAGCCTTCAGAATAAAACCCCAAAATATATATTTATTTGTATCCTTTGTTGTTTATTTACAACTCACTGGCTACATATAGTTATAAATCGGGATATATAGATAGATAGATAGATAGATAGATAGATAGATAGATAGACAGACAGACAGACAGACAGACAGACAGACAGACAGACAGACAGACAGTCAGACAGTTAGATAGTTAGACAGACAGACAGACAGACAGATAGACAGACAGACAGTTAGATAGATAGATAGATAGATAGATAGATAGATAGATAGATAGATAGATAGATAGATAGATAGACAGACAGACAGTTAGATAGATAGACAGACAGATAGAGATAGATAGATAGATAGATAGATAGATAGATAGATAGTCAGACAGACAGTTAGATAGATGGATAGATAGATAGATAGACAGACAGACAGACAGACAGACAGTCAGATAGATAGATAGATAGATAGATAGACAGACAGACAGACAGACAGACAGACAGACAGACAGACAGTTAGATAGATAGACAGACAGACAGACAGACAGACAGACAGACAGTTAGATAGATAGATAGATAGATAGATAGATAGATAGATAGATAGATAGATAGATAGATAGACAGACAGACAGACAGTTAGATAGATGGATAGACAGATAGATAGGCAGACAGACAGACAGACAGTCAGATAGATAGACAGATAGATAGACAGACAGTTAGATAGATAGATAGATAGATAGATAGATAGACAGACAGACAGTTAGATAGATAGATAGATAGACAGACAGACAGACAGACAGACAGACAGACAGTCAGACAGACAGACAGACAGTGAGATAGATAGACAGACAGACAGACAGTTAGATAGATAGACAGACAGACAGACAGACAGACAGACAGTTAGTTAGATAGATAGATAGATAGATAGATAGATAGATAGATAGATAGATAGACAGACAGACAGACAGACAGACAGACAGACAGACAGACAGACAATTAGATAGATAGATAGACAGACAGACAGACAGTTAGATAGACAGACAGACAGACAGACAGATAGATAGATAGACAGACAGACAGACAGATAGACAGTCAGATAGATGGATAGACAGATAGATAGGCAGACAGACAGACAGTCAGGTAGATAGATAGACAGACAGACAGACAGACAGACAGACAGATAGATAGATAGATAGATAGATAGATAGATAGATAGATAGATAGATAGATAGATAGATAGATAGATAGATAGACAGACAGACAGACAGTTAGATAGATAGATAGACAGACAGACAGACAGTTAGATAGATAGATAGATAGATAGATAGATAGATAGATAGATAGATAGATAGATAGATAGATAGATAGATAGATAGACAGACAAACAGTTAGATAGATAGATAGATAGATAGACAGACAGACAGACAGCCAGACAGACAGTTAGATAGATAGATAGATAGATAGACAGACAGACAGACAGACAGACAGACAGACAGACAGACAGACAGATAGAAAGACAGACAGACAGACAGACACATAGATAGATAGATAGATAGATAGATAGATAGATAGATAGATAGATAGATAGATAGATAGATAGATAGATAGATAGATAGATAGATAGATAGATAGATAGATAGATAGATAGATAGATAGATAGATGGACGGACAGATGGTGCTATACAGTACTGTACATGTAATGCCACATTAGCATTTGGCCATAATATCTTAGAAGGCAGTATAATATTATTGTCTTAATTTTTGTATAAACTTCACATCTGAAGTGTTCTAGATTGGCAGCTCACTAGGTTTGGGAACAGATCTGTGATTTATAAATCTGTATACATTATTTTCTGATGAGGTTTTTGTTCTTATGTTTATCACTCACCAGAAATCCCTTTCTATTAAAAATAAACGTTCATCAGTGGTTCCTTATGTTGTGCGTAAAATTTCACTTTTTGACTGCAGTAATTTCTTGAATTCCAACATGGTACTTTTGAGACTGAAAATGTGTTTGATGTGTCATCATGGATTCTTCAGATCAGTGTTTCTGGTTTCTGGGCTCTTAAATAAAACGTTCTTTGTGGAACTTTAAATTACATTTCCGTCATTATTTACTCTCACCACCATGTCGATCCAAACCGGTAGGCTGTAATTAATTCTGTGGAGAAATGATAACACAAATGGTGCAATTGTGAAGAATCTTTACACAGCTCTTTTACATATAATACCACGTATGTCAAGCTCTAAAAAGGACAGAAAACAACATAAAACTATTTTAAAAGTAGCTCATTTGATTTGTGCACTATATTCCTAGTCTTCTAAAGTCTTACAGTAGATTTGTGTGAGAAACAGATGCACATTTAAGTCAATATTTACCGACAATCTTCACCTCCAGGAAGTGATGTCATCACTAAAGTGGCCACTGTTGTTATATGGAAAAGAGCTGAATAAAGATTTGCCAAACATTTCAGCTTTGTGCTCAAAATGACAACATACAGGTTTGGAACAAGTAAAAATGTAACAAATAATATTAGAATTTCCTTTCGGCTCGTGTCTCTGCAGCAGGCCGTGTGTTTTGGATGCTAATGATGCGTGTTATTGCGGTCTAATCGTACAGAGTACGACCACATCTTCCACACAGACACCCGTCTCTGCTTTACCAAGTGACCGCCGCATGCACCAGATGGACCGTGAAAAACTCAGACCATAATGTCATGAGTTGTTATGGAAACGCAGGTGGACACCTGCTTCATGAATCCCGGCAGCAGGAAGAGTCGAGTGTCTGTACTGAAGTGCAGTTTGGAGAGACAAAGTATCTCATCAGATAATGTCAGACATTCTGACGTCTCCATGACAACCGGGAAGATTCCGCTAAACTGAGTTTTGCCATTGGATAGTGGATCCATGGAAACACTCTTGGGAAATAAAGACAGATAAGGGTGAAACTCGCCCACTGAAACTGCAACAAAGAGCTGTGAGGGGAACTTCAAGCACACACACACACACACACACACACACACACACACACACACACACACACACACACAGTGCTATAAATAATGTGATAATGTAGTGTGAAATGCAATTTTGCATTGCGATTCATAATGCAAATACACACTGAATTCCCAGGTACTGTTTTGTGAAATTAGCCTAATGCATTAAATCACTGCAATATTCATGATTTTGCTTATTTTTATATTGCCATCAAAGCCATTGCGATTATATAGTTCACCTACACACTATTATTTACTCAGAGCACGTTGAGAATCCATTGATTTCAATGAGGACGGCATGTTGGAAGAATGCTGAGGAAAAAACACAAAGGTTTGCAAATGTGGTGCTTTGTCACGCAACTGAACTTCATGCGACGCTTTGTTCCGAAATGTGTCTGAATACAGTTCATTAGCTCAAATATGCACTGTCACACAGGACGGCTGAAGGATTGATACGCTCTTTCAAAAGTTGTGGTCAAAGCGAATTAAAATCATCACAATATTCACAATATTGCTTAATGTTAGATCAGCAGCAAAATCATTGAAATATTAATGGGAATATTCAATATATATCGCCCTGCCCAGTTGTTATGATGTGTGGAAATAGGAGAAGGTAGACGGGGGTGTGGATCCAAGTGCAGCTTTTATTAGAATTAGGACAAAAGAAACAAAACACTGGAACAAATCAAAATCCACGATGGGAGAAAGGCAAGCTAAGTACTGGAGAACAACAGGGTAACCTTGGACGGACAGACAGAGAGAGAACAGGGTAACCTCGAGCGAGCAGACAGACTGGCAGGCAACACGAACAGAGAGAGTCAAACGAGACATACGCGGAGACATGGAATGTCAACGCACGACAAACGGAAGGGAAAACAGCGGGGTTTAAATAAAGAGAGACGGTAATGACAAAATGACAGACAGGTGCGGACAATAACACACTGACAGGGCCGGAAACGACGGGAAGAAGGGAAGTGTAGTTTTCACGAAGACAGTGAAACGGGCGGACAACAAGGAAGACATGACAGGAAGCATGAGCGGTAAATCAGAAAACACGGAGCGGACAACAAGGGAGCGTGACATGGACGTGACTAGTGACGGGTGAAACAGAAAACACAGGGCAGACGACACGAAACACGGTGCAGACGACACGAAACACGGTGCAGGTGAGCGAGACCGTGACATAATCCCCCCTCAAAAATAAACAAAATAAATAATAAAATGGAGTGAAGGACCCAGGAGAGAGGGGGTAGACTGGGGGGGAAACAGACAGACCAGGGGGGAAACAAGAGGCACAAGACAGACAGACAGTTAGATAGTCTCTGGGAGAAGAGCTATAGGCGGCTTAGGAGGTGGAGCCGTAGAAGGCTCTGGATGCTGAGCTGGGGAAGGCTCAGGAGGTGGGGCCGAGGAAGGCGGAGGAGGCTTTAGAGGCGGAGACCTGGAAGGCTCTGGAGGCGGAGCCGAGGGAGGTGGCGCCGTAGGAGGTTTCAGAGGTGGAGCCCTAGGAGGCTCGGGAGGCGGAGCTGTAGGAGGCTCGGGAGCCTCTGGGAGAAGAGCCGTAGGAGGCTCAGGAGACGGATCCGTAGAAGGCTCTGGGGGCAGAGCCGTAGGAGGTTCGGGAGGCGGAGCCGAAGGTGGCGAGGGAGAAGGAGGCTCTGAGGACGGAGCCGATGGAGGCTCGGGAGTCTCTGGGAGAAGAGACCCGTAGGAGGCTCAGGAGGCGGAGCCGTAGAAGGCTCTGGAGGCTGAGCCGAGGGAGGTGGCGCCTTAGGAGGTTTCAGAGGCGGAGCCGTAGGAGGCTCGAGAGGCTCGAGGGGCAGAGCCCTGGGAGGCTCGAGAGACTTCAGTTGCGGAGCCCTGGAAGGCTCGAGAGGAGCCCGAGGAGGCTCGAGAGACTTGTGAGGCGGAGCCCAGGAAGGCTCGGGAGGAGGAGCCCTAGGAGGCTCGAGAGACTTGAGAGGCGGAGCCTTGGAAGACAGACAGACAGATAGATAGACAGACAGACAGACAGACAGACAGACAGACAGTCAGTTAGATAGATAGACAGACAGACAGACAGATAGATAGACAGACAAACAGACAGACAGTTAGATAGATAGATAGACAGACAGACAGACAGATAGGTAGATAGACAGTCAGACAGACAGTTAGATAGATGGATAGACAGATAGATAGGCAGACAGACAGACAGACAGACAGACAGTCAGATAGATAGATAGATAGATAGATAGATAGATAGACGGAGCCGATGGAGGCTCGGGAGTCTCTGAGAGAAGAGACCCGTAGGAGGCTCAGGAGGCGGAGCCGTAGAAGGCTCTGGAGGCTGAGCCGAGGGAGGTGGCGCCTTAGGAGGTTTCAGAGGCGGAGCCGTAGGAGGCTCGAGGGGCAGAGCCCTGGGAGGCTCGAGAGACTTCAGTTGCGGAGCCCTGGAAGGCTCGAGAGGAGCCCGAGGAGGCTCGAGAGACTTGTGAGGCGGAGCCCAGGAAGGCTCGGGAGGAGGAGCCCTAGGAGGCTCGAGAGACTTGAGAGGCGGAGCCTTGGAAGGCTTGAGAGGCTCGAGAGACTTGAGAGGCGGAGCCCTGGAAGGCTCGGGAGGAGGAGCCCTGGAAGGCTTGAGAGACTTGAGAGGCGGAGCCCTGGAAGGCTCGAGAGGAGGAGCCCTAGGAGGCTCGAGAGACTTGAGAGGCGGAGCCCTGGATGGCTCGAGAGGCTTGAGAGGCGGAGCCCTGGAAGGCTCGAGAGGCTTGAGAGGCAGAGCCCTGGAAGGCTCGGGAGGCTTGAGAGGCAGAGCCCTAGGAGGCTCAGGAGGCGGAGCCCTAGAAGGCTCGAGGGGCGCTGGCCCTTGGACGGTCATGGCTACCGGCGCTGGCTCTTGGACGGTCATGGCTACCGGCGCTGGCTCTTGGACGCCATGGCCACTGGCGCTGGCTCTTGGACAGCCATGGCTACCGGCGCTGGCTCAGGGACGGTCAAGGCTACAGGCGCTGGCTCAGGGGCGGTCGAGGCTACAGGCGCTGGCTCACAGACATCGGGGGCTAATGGCTCTGGCTGGTTGACAGTGGCTGACGAGGGCTCAGGCTCGTTGACCGTGGCTGACGAGGGCTCAGGCTCGCTGACCGTGGCTGACGAGGGCTCAGGCTCGCTGACCGTGGCTGACGAGGGCTCTGGCTCGCAGACCGGGGAGGCGTGGACCGGGAGTCGGAAGCCCGTCTTCTCTTCCTCCTCCGGGCGGATGAAGTTGACCGTGCAGGTTCAAGGGAAGCAACTGGCATGGGGGGTTGCTCGCTGACAGGTGGGGCTGGTGTGACAGGGAGCTCCAGGGATGGCTGAGGGGTCTCCACTGTGGATGGTGAGGTAGGGACCTCCTCAGCGACGCCCACAGTGAGCGGTGAGCCACACACTAGTAGGGTCGCCTCCAGGAAGTCGCAGAGAGTCCAGCCGTGTGTTGCCTGTGGCAACCGCTCCCTCAGCGAGGGGTTCAAGTTGTCCCTGAAGAAGACCACCAATGCTGAGTCCGGGAAGTCTGTGAAGTTCGCCAGATGGAGAAAGTTGCGAACGTGGTCCTCTATTGGACGGTCTTCTTGTTTCAAACAGAGGAGTTGGTAACTTGCATATAATGCCGCTGGATCCATTTGGGTCGTGCGTTCTGTTATGATGTGTGGAAATAGGAGAAGGTAGACGGGGGTGTGGATCCAAGTGCGGCTTTTATTAGAATTAGGACAAAAGAAACAAAACACTGGAACAAATCAAAATCCACGATGGGAGAAAGGCAAGCTAAGTACTGGAGAACAACAGGGTAACCTCGGACGGACAGACAGAGAGAGAACAGGGTAACCTCGAGCGAGCAGACAGACTGGCAGGGAACACGAACAGAGAGAGTCAAACGAGACATACGCAGAGACATGGAACGTCAACGCACGACAACCGGAAGGGAAAACAGCAGAGTTTAAATAAAGAGAGACGGTAATGACAAAATGACAGACAGGTGCGGACAATAACACACTGACAGGGCCAGAAACGACGGGAAGAAGGGAAGTGTAGTTTTCACGAAGACAGTGAAACACGGGCGGACAACAAGGAAGACATGACAGGAAGCGTGAGCGGTAAAACAGAAAACACGGAGCGGACAACAAGGGAGCATGACATGGACGTGACTAATGACGGGTGAAACAGAAAACACAGGGCAGACGACACGAAACACGGTGCAGACGACACGAAACACGGTGCAGACGACACGAAACATGGTGCAGACGACACGAAACACGGTGCAGACGACACGAAACATGGTGCAGACGACACGAAACATGGTGCAGACGACACGAAACACGGTGCAGGTGAGCGAGACCGTGACACCAGTAGACCGCCTACATACTAGAGTTTACGTTGCTTCAGAGAATGTTGCGAATCCGTTGATTTTATTGAGGATGGCACGTTGGAAGGACATTGAGAAAAAAAGGCCAAGGTTTGCAAATGTGACACTTTTGTCATGCAAATGTTTTTTAGAATATTCTTTATGCAAATTGCAACATACTGTGAAGACTCTCAAAGAGGCGGTCCAGTTGTGCTCTCTGAAATCAACCCACTGTATTCTCGTGCGATTTTGAGCTCGTGTGCAACCGCATCCTTTCGTTATGATTCATGAAACAGTTTGCAATGCAAACACAACTATATATATATCAGTTTCACAGATTATAAGAGGAGCATTCTAGTTTTGTCACGTTGTTATTTTTCACCGCAGAGACTTCTGTTAAAATATGATTTATATTAGCTTCTTATTTTGTACAACAACTGACCCGGCACATCACTTCACCATCAAACATTTATCTGATTTAAAGTTCGTTCAAGTTCAAAGCGAAGACAAAAAAGGTATAAAAAAGGTATTTCTATAAAGAGGTTATAATAGACTTTCTTTTGACATTTTTAATATCACACCACTGCAATTATATAATCATGATGGAATGTTTCCAACAAAGAGCACAAAACACCACAGAATTCATCATTGCTGATACTAACTGATGCTTGTGCCGTTGTGTGATATTGGGGTCATTCAAAAATATGGTTCTCTAATGTGATAAAAGTGATACATCTTTAAAAATCTACACATACATAGAAATGTCATCTAATTTAAAACACAAAAGTGATCGTGTGGCTTTAGAAGGCATTAATTTAACCGCTGGAGTCATTTGGATGATTTTTGGAGCTTCAAAAGAGAAATCTCCATTCACTTGCATTTTAAGGACCTACTGAGCTGAGATATTTTACTATTTTTTTTTCAAATGTGTTCTGCTGAAGAAACAAAGCCATTCACATCTGGGATATCATGAAGGTGAGTAAATAATGAGAGAATTTTAATTGTAGTGTGAACAACAACTACTCTGAGTTACAGTCATCTCCTTTATGATCTCATCTATCTGACTGTACACAGGGACGAGCAGCTCATGCAAACAGATCTCTGTGAAGAATGACCTCATGCTCACTGGATGGAATGATTGAGTTTGCGGAAAGGACTCAGGACAGTCTCAGTGTGGTTTGGGACGAGTTTCTAGTAGACAGCTGGTCTGTAAAAGTGACTCACTCTCTGCGGGGACTCAGATCTGAGTCTGGAGAAACCTGATCAGTTGCTGATGGCGCAGGAAACCATGATGCCATTGAAGCTGAGCGATGATACCATCAGAGCTCAATAACAGTGCAAGGGTTGTTCAATAAGCTCTTGTCAGGGTCAGCTGTTGCACACAAGGTTAAATACACATTTTGTGTCATCCTCGTAGGACGGAAATGAGAGTTGAAGCACAATTGCGCCACTAGTGGCACAAAGCAGAATTGCAAAAATAATGATTGTTTTCAAACAGATTTCCCAGAGAGGGATGTAGAAGAGAAGGAGTCATTTTGCTCAATACAAACATTTTAAGGAGGCGTTCACAGGGGCCTTTAACAGGAAATTTTAAAAATGGAATGGAACAAGACGTGGAAGCGCCATTACATGTTTTTCACTGTTGACTACTTAAAACTTGACAGTGTTTTAAAAACACAACCCTCATGTCACAAGATGCAACGGCCAAAGACGCATGTGTACATGCACCAGAGTTTGCACACTTTTTGACCAAAGAATTTCCACGAATTTTACAGTAGTTCATAATTAACGGATAAGGATTTTAGAGATTGCACTCACAAAGGGCGGTTTCTTTGACATTTTGGCTTTTCCGTAACCCTGGTAAAACTGATAAACAAAAAACAGTGCAGAAGAAAAGCAAGACTGTGTTTGGTGTGAATGGCCCCTAACAGTTCCTGCCAACAGCAAATGATCCACAAGCAAATACGTTACAAATGTGCTTCAATAATGCAATTCAGAGGGATATGCGGAGGAAGGAAACATGGACCTGTATCAGATCAGGACTTTGGCGTTCCGAGCCACAAGCATACGGAAATGAGAACTGCATGATTTCCATGAAGCTGGACGGATCTTAAACTTCCCAGATGAGTTCTTTGTGCTTGCGTGAGCCTCTGCTGCGGTCGTGCAAAACTAACGGGACATTTTGTCTTTTGCCATAAAAACAATATTTATTCAATCGCTGTTGTTATACTGTAATCTGTCACATCACAGAGTTGGCAAGACAGAAATGTGTGTGCAACCCGCTGATATCACAGCGGAATATGTTAGTCAAATAATGTCATACGATGCACATGTGTCACAACAGAGAGTTAAAGGAATCGTTTAACATGTTGTTCCAAACCGTATGACTTTCTTTATTCAGGGGAACACAAAAGGGTCAATTCTGTAAGGTGTGACCCCAGCTCAAACATTTTGTTTTTTTATATTTTTTTGTACTGGTGAAAGAAATACACAAATGATGGATAAAGCCAAAATATTAAATGCCATGAATCAATATTTTCAGAGTAATTCATTATTTGTATTATTTGCATTATTGACAAAATGACAATTTTTGCCTATGAATCTAAACTACAGATAAAAAAAAAATAACCTTAGAAATGTGTCAGCGTCATGATTTTATTTTTACCCAGAGATAGTTTGGTCTATTACTAGAATCAGTTGACTTTCACACCTCATGTTGCATTATATGCCAGTGGTGTGAGTCCAAAAATTGGAAAAATGTCATTTTTGTGTTGTCTTTCCCAAAGTTTGAGTGCCTATAACTCCAGAAGTATTAAAGATATCTTAATATCCTTTTAGATTCTGCTTCAGAACAAACTTTCACATTCCTTCATTTTAAAGGCCCTGTATGGTTAAATCTCAGTGTGGCTCCATCCGTAAATGATTAAATTTGACTGAAATTCAGTGGTCGAAAACCAAATGTGGGTCACATGGTCTGTAGTACAAATAAGGTTGAAATTAGAAATATACCTTTACTTATTCAAATAAACAATAATATCAAAATGTCCATTTTATGTCATGATCCAGTTCAGTCTGCCCTTCGGTCTCTGTCTGTTTTCTGTTTGTGTGTGTTTGTCGTGTGAATGTGTAATTGGCTGTGTTTGTGTTTCTGTTAGCAGTGTGCTTCCCTGTCCCCGCCTCCTCGTTACCCTTGTCACTCTCCCTCGGTTAGTCCTTATGTTAATTGCCTTCACCTGTTCCTCATGTGCCTTGCCTATACATTGTGCCCTCTTTCCTCTTGTATTTGTCATATTGTTTTGTTACTGGTCAGTCTGTTCCTGTTCCTGTTCCTGTTCCTGTTCCTGTTGATTTTTCCATACAGTGAATGGTGAAAGACACATTCTGCCTAATATCTCCGCAGAAGAAAGTGATATGGATTTAGAACCACATGAGGGTGAGTAAATGATTTAAGAGAATTATATTTTGAGGTGAAGTATTCCTATTGACTGATGCACCATTCACTTATTGTACAGTTTTTAGAAGACATTTAAGGGCATAACGGAGTATGTGACGAACAAGTTTCTACAGCTGTAGGACACTGCAGAGCTCTCTGTTATCTTAACTGGGTCGATCTTTGACCTTTGTGTTTGCTGGGACCTCAGAACATTTATTTCGTGAGGAAAACAAAAACAACAGCTGTTGCTTATTTCCTCAACACAGTGAAAGTTGAGTTTACAGTGGCTGACATCCAAAGGTTGTTTGCTCAGATTTCAGAGAACTTTATTACTCGAGCCTCTCTCAACGGCCTAAATATAGTCATATAACGGACGCAAACATTTCCATGTTTAAAGGTGAAGTGTTTCATTTCTGCGCAACTAGCAGAATGTTTCTTTAACAGAATGATGCAAAGGTTACACTGATTCATTTCCAGAAGAAGTGAATCATCAAAACAACCTGAAATTACTATGGATGGATAGATAGACAGACAGACAGACAGACAGACAGACAGACAGACAGATAGTAGTGACAGACAAATGGTCAGATGGACTGTCGGACAGACAGGCAGAGGGTAGTAACAGACAGACAGATAGAAAGATAGACAGGCGGATGGACAGACATGCAGACAGACAGTAGAGATTGATAGATAAACAGACAGACAGACAGACAGGCAGATAGACAGACAGGTGGATGGATGGATGGATGGACAGACAGACAGACAGACGATAGATAGATAGATAGACAGACAGACAGACAGACAGGCGGACGGACATACAGACAGATAGATAGACAGACAGACAGACAGGCGGACGGACATACAGACAGATAGATAGACAGACATACAGACAGATAGACAGACAGACTGACAGACAGACAGTAGTGACAGACAAATGGTCAGATGGACTGTCGGACGGACGGACAGGTAGAGGGTAGTGACAGACAGATAGATAGATAGAAAGGCAGACAGGCAGATGGATGGACATACAGACAGAGAGATAGACAGACAGAAAGGTGGATGGACGGACCTACAGACAGACAGTAGAGATAGATAGACAGACAGACAGGCAGATAGACGGACAGACAGACAAACAGATAGATAGATAGACAGACAGACAGGCGGATGGACGGACAGATAGATAGACAGACAGACAGACAGACAGACAGACAGACAGTAGTGACAGACAAATGGTCAGATAGATTGTCGGACGGACGGACGGACGGACAGGCAGAGGGTAGTGACAGACAGATAGATAGATAGATAGAAAGACAGACAGGCAGATGGACGGACATACAGACAAATAGATAGACAGACAGACAGTAGTGACAGACAAATGGTCAGATGGACTGTCGGACGGACGGACAGGCAGAGGGTAGTGACAGACAGATAGATAGATAGAAAGACAGACAGGCGGATGGACGGACATACAGACAGACAGTAGAGATAGATAGACAGACAGACAGACAGACAGGCGGATGGACGGACAGACAGACAAACAGATAGATAGATAGACAGACAGACAGGTGGATGGACAGACATACAGACAGACAGATAGATAGACAGACAGACAGACAGACAGACAGATAGTAGTGACAGACAAATGGTCGGATGGATGGTCGGACGGACAGGCAGAGGGTAGTGACAGACAGATAGGTAGAAAGATAGACAGGCGGATGGACGGTCATATAGACAGACAGTAGAGATAGATAGATAGACAGACAGACAGACAGGTGGATAGATAGATAGACAGGTGGATGGACGGACATACAGACAGACAGTAGAGATAGATAGCAGACAGACAGACAGACAGACAGACAAACAGGTAGATAGTAGTGACAGACAAATGGTCGGATGGATGGTCGGATCGGACAGGCAGAGGGTAGTGACAGACAGACAGATAGATAGATAGACAGACAGACAGACAGACAGGTGGATAGATAGATAGACAGGTGGATGGATGGACATACAGACAGACAGTGGAGATAGACAGACAGACAGACAGGTAGATAGATAGACAGACATACAGGTAGATAGATAGATAGACAGACAGACAGTAGAGATAGATAGACAGACAGACAGAAAGACAGGTGGATAGATAGACAGACAGGTAGATAGACAGACAGACAGACAGACAGACAGACAGACAGTAGAGATAGATAGATAGACAGGTGGATGGACGGACATACAGACAGTAGAGATTGATAGATAAACAGACAGACAGTAGAGATAGATAGACAGACAGACAGGCAGATAGACGGACAGACAGACAAACAGATAGATAGATAGACAGACAGACAGGCGGATGGACGGACAGATAGATAGACAGACAGACAGACAGACAGACAGACAGACAGACAGTAGTGACAGACAAATGGTCAGATAGATTGTCGGACGGACGGACGGACGGACAGGCAGAGGGTAGTGACAGACAGATAGATAGATAGATAGAAAGACAGACAGGCAGATGGACGGACATACAGACAAATAGATAGACAGACAGACAGTAGTGACAGACAAATGGTCAGATGGACTGTCGGACGGACGGACAGGCAGAGGGTAGTGACAGACAGATAGATAGATAGAAAGACAGACAGGCGGATGGACGGACATACAGACAGACAGTAGAGATAGATAGACAGACAGACAGACAGACAGGCGGATGGACGGACAGACAGACAAACAGATAGATAGATAGACAGACAGACAGGTGGATGGACAGACATACAGACAGACAGATAGATAGACAGACAGACAGACAGACAGACAGATAGTAGTGACAGACAAATGGTCGGATGGATGGTCGGACGGACAGGCAGAGGGTAGTGACAGACAGATAGGTAGAAAGATAGACAGGCGGATGGATCGGTCATATAGACAGACAGTAGAGATAGATAGATAGACAGACAGACAGACAGGTGGATAGATAGATAGACAGGTGGATGGACGGACATACAGACAGACAGTAGAGATAGATAGCAGACAGACAGACAGACAGACAGACAAACAGGTAGATAGTAGTGACAGACAAATGGTCGGATGGATGGTCGGACGGACAGGCAGAGGGTAGTGACAGACAGACAGATAGATAGATAGACAGACAGACAGACAGACAGGTGGATAGATAGATAGACAGGTGGATGGATGGACATACAGACAGACAGTGGAGATAGACAGACAGACAGACAGGTAGATAGATAGACAGACATACAGGTAGATAGATAGATAGACAGACAGACAGTAGAGATAGATAGACAGACAGACAGAAAGACAGGTGGATAGATAGACAGACAGGTAGATAGACAGACAGACAGACAGACAGACAGACAGACAGTAGAGATAGATAGATAGACAGGTGGATGGACGGACATACAGACAGTAGAGATTGATAGATAAACAGACAGACAGGCGGATGGACAGACAGGTGGATGGATGGACAGACAAACAGACGATAGATAGATAGATAGACAGACAGACGGACGGACGGACGGACGGACATACAGACAGATAGATAGACAGACATACAGACAGACAGACAGACAGTAGTGACAGACAAATGGTCAGATGGACTGTCGGACGGACGGACAGGCAGAGGGTAGTGACAGACAGATAGACAGATAGAAAGGCAGACAGACAGATAGACAGACAGACAGGTGGATGGACGGACCTACAGACAGACAGTAGAGATAGATAGATAGATAGATAGATAGATAGATAGATAGATAGATAGATAGATAGATAGATAGACAGACAGACAGACAGGCGTATAGACGGACAGACAGACAAACAGATAGATAGACAGACAGACAGGCGGATGGACGGACAAATAGATAGACGGACAGATAGATAGACAGACAGACAGACAGACAGACAGTAGTGACAGACAAATGGTCAGATGGACTGTCGGACGGACGGACGGACAGGCAGAGGGTAGTGACAGACAGATAGATAGATAGAAAGACAGAAAGGCGGATGGACGGACATACAGACAGATAGATAGACAGACAGACAGTAGTGACAGACAAATGGTCAGATGGACTGTCGGACGGAAAGGCAGAGGGTAGTGACAGACAGATAGATAGAAAGATAGACAGGCGGATGGACGGTCATATAGACAGACAGTAGAAATAGACAGACAGACAGACAGACAGACAGGTAGATAGTAGTGACAGACAAATGGTCAGATGGATGGTCGGACGCACAGGCAGAGGGTAGTGACAGACAGATAGATAGATAGATAGATAGATAGATAGATAGATAGATAGATAGATAGATAGATAGATAGATAGATAGATAGACAGACAGACAGACAGGTGGATAGATAGATAGACAGGTGGATGGACGGACATACAGGCAGACAGTGGAGATAGACAGACAGACAGGTAGATAGTAGTGACAGACAAATGGTTGGATGGATGGTCGGACAGACAGGCAGAGGGTAGTGACAGACAGATAGATAGATAGATAGATAGACAGACAGACAGACAGGTGGATAGATAGATAGACAGGTGGATGGATGGACATACAGACAGAGAGTGGAGATAGACAGACAGACAGACAGACAGACAGGTAGATAGATAGACAGACAGGTAGATAGACAGACATACAGGTAGATAGATAGATAGATAGATAGATAGATAGATAGATAGATAGATAGATAGATAGATAGATAGATAGATAGATAGATAGATAGACAGATAGACAGATAGGTAGGTGGATGGACGGACATACAGGTAGTGACAGACAGTAGAGATAGATAGACAGACAGAAAGACAGACAGGTAGATAGATAGATAGATAGATAGATAGACAGACAGATAGATAGACAGACAGACAGACAGACAGGTAGATATATAGATATATAGACAGACAGACAGACAGACAGGTAGATAGACAGACACACAGATAGATAGATAGATAGATAGATAGATAGATAGATAGATAGATAGATAGATAGATAGATAGATAGATAGATATATAGACAGACAGTATAGATAGATAGACAGACAGACAGACAGACAGGCGGATGGACGGACATACAAACAGAGAGTAGAGATAGATAGATAGACAGACAGACAGACAGACAGACAGACAGGTAGATAGATAGATAGACAGACAGACAGACAGACAGTAGAGATAGATAGATAGATAGATAGACAGACAGACAGGTGGATGGACGGACATACAGACAGACAGTAGAGATAGATAGATAGATAGATAGATAGATAGATAGATAGATAGATAGATAGATAGATAGATAGATAGATAGATAGATAGATAAATAGATAGACAGGTAGATAGATAGATATATAGACAGACAGACAGACAGTATAGATAGATAGACAGACAGACAGACAGACAGACAGGCGGATGGACGGACATACAAACAGAGAGTAGAGATAGATAGATAGATAGACAGACAGACAGACAGACAGACAGATAGACAGACAGACAGGTAGATAGATAGATAGACAGACAGACAGACAGTAGAGATAGATAGATAGATAGATAGATAGATAGATAGATAGATAGATAGATAGATAGATAGACAGACAGACAGGTGGATGGACGGACATACAGACAGACAGTAGAGATAGATAGACAGACAGACAGTAGAGATAGATAGACAGACAGACAGACAGACAGACAGACAGGTGGATAGATAGACAGACAGACGGACAGGTGGATAGATAGATAGATAGACAGACAGGTGGATAGATAGATAGATAGATAGACAGACAGACAGACAGACAGACAGACAGACAGACAGTAGAGATAGAGAGACCGACAGACAGACAGACAGGTGGATGGACGGACATACAGACAGACAGTAGAGATAGATAGATAGACAGACAGACAGTAGAGATAGATAGATAGACAGACAGACAGACAGACAGACAGACAGTAGTGACAGACAAATGGTCAGATGGACTGTCGGACGGACGGATGGACAGGCAGAGGGTAGTGACAGACAGATAGATAGATAGATAGAAAGACAGAAAGGCGGATGGACGGACATACAGACAGATAGATAGACAGACAGACAGACAGACAGTAGTGACAGACAAATGGTCAGATGGACTGTCGGACGGACAGGCAGAGGGTAGTGACAGACAGATAGATAGAAAGATAGACAGGCGGATGGACGGTCATATAGACAGACAGTAGAGATAGATAGATAGACAGACAGACAGACAGGTGGATAGATAGATAGACAGGTGGATAGACGGACATACAGACAGACAGTGGAGATAGACAGACAGACAGACAGGTAGATAGTAGTGACAGACAAATGGTCGGATGGATGGTCGGACGGACAGGCAGAGGGTAGTGACAGACAGATAGATAGAACGATAGACAGGCGGATGGACGGTCATATAGACAGACAGTAGAGATAGATAGATAGATAGATAGATAGACAGACAGACAGACAGACAGACAGGTGGATAGATAGATAGACAGGTGGATGGATGGACATACAGACAGACAGTGGAGATAGACAGACAGACAGACAGGTAGATAGACAGACATACAGGTAGATAGATAGATAGATAGATAGATAGATAGATAGATAGATAGATAGATAGATAGATAGATAGATAGATAGATAGATAGATAGACAGATAGGTAGGTGGATGGACGGACATACAGACAGACAGTAGAGATAGATAGACAGACAGAAAGACAGACAGGTAGATAGATAGATAGACAGACAGATAGATAGACAGACAGACAGACAGACAGACAGGTAGATATATAGATATACAGACAGACAGACAGACAGGTAGATAGACAGACACACAGATAGATAGATAGATAGATAGACAGACAGACAGACAGACAGACAGACAGGTAGATATATAGATATATACACAGACAGACAGACAGTATAGATAGATAGACAGACAGACAGACAGGCGGATGGACGGACATACAGACAGACAGTAGAGATAGATAGATAGACAGACAGACAGTAGAGATAGATAGATAGATAGATAGATAGATAGATAGATAGATAGACAGACAGACAGACAGACAGACAGACAGACAGACAGGTGGATAGATAGATAGACAGGTGGATGGACGGACATACAGACAGACAGTAGAGATAGATAGACAGACAGACAGACAAATGGTCGGATGGATGGTCGGACGGACAGGCAGAGGGTAGTGACAGACAGATAGATAGACAGACAGACAGACAGACAGGTGGATAGATAGATAGACAGGTGGATGGATGGACATACAGACAGACAGACACACGGATAGATAGATAGATAGATAGATAGATAGATAGATAGATAGATAGATAGATAGATAGATAGATAGATAGATAGATAGATAGAGAGACAGACAGACAGAAAGACAGGTGGATAGATAGATAGACAGGTGGATGGATGGACATACAGACAGAC